>NC_062561.1:217134000-217441375 GCF_022837055.1 Prionailurus viverrinus
TACAAAAAAAGAAAGAAAGGTTATTGAGCCAGATAGGTTCTTTTAAATCTGTTTTATTAGAACTTTTCATAAGGAATCTCAGATTGGACTTTTAAAAACCTCTTAAGGCTAGGAGGCCAACCTAAGGAATTGTCCAATTGTGTCCTGGTTCAAGGAGAACAGATTTTTATTGAACTTATGCAAATACATATATTATCATGAAAAGTAAGAATATTTAATGGATTTCTGAATTCTGCAGGGATCAGGTAGAGAGAAAAAGATATACATATTGAGTTTTGTTTCAAAAATATACTTTACCTAATTTGTAGATTTCTTAGAAGACAGAGGAATAGGGGGTCTTTTAAATCTGGAAAACAAAACATTAAAGAATCAGTAATGTTTTAAATGAAGTCCTAATAATTATAATTCTTATATTGCTTCATCTTGGATTAGCAGCTTTATGAATCATTTTTTCATTAGAATTTTAGAAACTCTTTCCCAGTTCAGTCTTACAATGTTAAAGTTAGCAGAAACATACGTTTTAGAGTACTTGTCAGAGTGTTTTCCATGAATCCTTCGAGAATGACTCATTAGTGCACAAATATTTTTGCAAAAGCATCAGAGTAAAACAAAAAATATGAGTGACCCAGGACTTAAAAAGAACCATGGTTAAAGATCTGATAATGGTTTATTATAATATAATTAACAAGGAAATTTGGCTATTTCTGTGACATACTTTAAAAAAAATTAATGTTTATTTTTGAGAGAGAACAAGCACAAGTGGGGAAGGTGCAGGGGAACGGAAGGTCTGAAGCAGGCTCTGTGCTGACAGTAGAGAGCCTGACCTAGGGCTTGAACTCATGAACCATGTGATCAGGACCTGAGCCACCCAGGCACTCCTCTGTGACACACATTTTAAAAGACATTATACTAGGATAGATCAGATTTTTAGAAATTTCACATAATTTCTGTATTACTCATTTTAATGATATACCATAAAATATGATCTAAGATGGTTAAAATTATACTTGACAATATTTCCATTCAATTTATCAAATAACTAAATGAACACTTATCTTTTTATTTCATTCAGAATTTTGTTTAAAATGTCAAAAGATTTAAAACATTTCACGAAATTGGGTCACTGTGAAATAATACTTAGTTATCCATTCAAAGTGGTTATTAGAAGATTTAAAAGGCAAATACAGAAAGTTACATAGTTGTACAAAGCCTTGGTTATTTTTCTAAGTAATCAGAGTCTTGATAAAGACAATGGAAAATACACTGTCTACAGAAAATTTTTCATCAGAAACAAAGTTTTCTAGGTAGATCACGTTAAAGATAAAGAAACTATGTTTATAATTTCTTATTGAGTTCAGACTAATAATCTTAAAAAGTACTTTTTCCTTTTAACAGAAAACCAAATTCTAATTCTGTAATAGCATACATTTGATATTAAAACTCTTTTGGGGATGCCTGGGGCTCAGTTAAGTGACGTGATTTTGGCTCAGGTCATAATCTCATAGTTTGTGGGATCAAACCCTATGTGGGGCTTTGCACTGACAGCACAGAGCTCACTTGAGATTCTCCCTTCCTTTCTCTCTGCTCCTGCTCCCCTCTCAAAAGAAATAAACTTAAACAACCTAACTTAAACCATTTCAATTTTAGCTCAACCACGCATAAAATTATTTTCTCAAGATCTATTTTCCACCAACCTTCTGTAATTTCTGTATCTTCGAATATTTTCAGACAAAATTATTTATTTCCCCTTGAAAAATACAAAAGTCCATGTCCTTTAGGCCTTTTCTTATCCAAAATTACATTCCATTTTTTTTTACCTACGTTTTATATACAACTGCTTTCTTTTATTCTTATTTCTAGTCGTTTCTTAGCCCTAATAATCCTTAATTCCTAATGAAAACTAAGAAGTAATCATCTGAGGACAGGCAAGTTAATAAATAATTACAGAGACATGTTTTTTATAGTATACTTTTTAGTGTAGCAAAATAGTAATAGACCCAAAAGTATTTTGTCACTCTCTAAAAATTAATCTTTTGTCACTCTGTAAAAATTAAAAGACGAAACTGATAAATTTGTTTATATTTAATGTTTCAGTATATTATCTTATTTGGAAATAATCTAGTCATTGCATTTGAGTAGAAATTTTGTGCTCATTTACATTTATTTAAAATATTTGTTGTTTTGCTTGGATTAGACAATAAATAACTAATCACCTCATTTTTCTTGTTGACAAATTTTTAACACAGAGATTATGAGTTTATTTGATTAGAAAACCAAGGTAGAACAAGTTACATGTTTGCAATTATGTTTAGTATTGACAACTCTGAAGACATGCTTGTTTTTATTAAATCAAAAAATTAAACTAGCTTCTATAGATTACAGATTATCCTGGGTCATGTGAACTTGAAGAACCTTTGGGTTAATTTCTGTATTTCTTAAAGTTTTACAAATAAATAAGCACTTATTTTTCTATAACTCGACTAAATAGAGCTCTTTGCATATATATATAGTATATATATAATTTATATATATTATATATATTATATATACATATATACATATATACATTATATATAATATATACATATATATGTGTATATATACATTATATATACATATGCAATGTATATATACATAGTATTTGTAAACAGGGATCATATATTAAAAAATAGCCATGTCTCTGGTACAAAACTCAAAAGAATAGTTGGATTCAAATTATGTTTCTGACATGTAGACTAAGTTTTCCCACTCAGGTGGCTAACATTGTTTAAAAGTTTTCTATTTGCATACCATAAAGATTTTTTAGAACTATTTTGTAGTCATTTTATCTCTTAGAACTTCTGAATACTAAAATATGCATTTCTTTGTCTTTGAGCAGTTTGAGAAACTCTCAAATAATTATCTCAGTTAAAGGTTTCTCAAAAGGGCCACTACAATTACAAAAGTGCACTCCTTTTCCCTAAATAGTCCATAGACCAGGTAGAGTCATCTTTGCCTTTAGATTCCCTAAGACGTCTAACTATGAGGTACCCTGTTTTCCAACAGATTTTGAACAGAATAGGGTGACTTACCAAGAAACTTCAACAAATACATGTTCCTCTTGAACCTGTAAATGTGGCATTATTTAGAAATAGATTATGATGGGGTTATGCTTATAAGAGTGAACCCTAATTCCAATGACTAGTACCTTTGTGAGATTAAGGAGAAGGAAATTTTGATGCAAAGACACAGAAAAATACAGAGAAAAGATGGCCATCTAGAGATGAGGCAGAAATTGTAATGATGTAACTTTGAGCCAAGTAATGGTAAGGATTGTTAGTGAACTGCCAAAGCTGAGGCAAAAAAAGGATTCTTCCTTGAAAATTTCAGGGAAAGCGTTACAGGACTGACATTTTCATTTCAGACGTCTCCCAGAGTATAACAAAACAAACTCCTATTGGTTTAAGCCACCCAGTTGTGGTAAATCATTATGGCGGCTCTAGGAAGCTAATACACTATTCATCCCTCTACTTCATCTTGCATTCAAATCCTCTGTAAGCCTTCTCTAACAGCCATGAAGCCATGTGCCTCTCTGTAGTACTCTCATTGTGCCCTTTGCATTGTCATTCATAGCACTGAACACATTATATTAAAATTCCCTGCCAATGAGTTTGCTTCCATAGTGTTTTTAACTACTTAATTGTGTATGATACTGTGCAACAATCTGTGCACATGAAATTGAACACTTTGCAGAATTTTGACAAATGAATGTACCTGTCAGAATATTACCTAATCAACACACCACACTGTTCTGTTGAAAATGACTATTTGATAAAATATATCTTAATTATTTAACAGTGAAAGTAGAATAACTTTTGTCCACCGGTGCCCTTACTTGTGACAAGGACAATGCTGGCAAAGATATAAAGTGAAGTGCATGTAAAAATAATATGAAATATTGAAATTAACCTGATCATTAAAATAGAAAATGTTTGTACAAAATGCAAATTATTTATAATACATTTTGACTAATACTATTAAAGGAGATTCCTCTGCAAATGAAATGTGTTCAGTATTTTGCTAACAAATTGCATGTCAGTATTAATTATGATTGTGAAAGATAAATATACACAATAAAAGAGAGCTCATTAAAGATAGATTCACTCCATTATTTTCTTAATTATTTTTAACCATAATATATTCTTTCCAGAAATAAAACTTGCTTGAAATTTGCAAATATTTAAATGCTCATTTTCTTCACAGACACCATTTATACAAGAACTTCATACAATGCATTTACCCATAAAGCACTTCTAGGGTACAAAACCACATTTTAATTATATACTATCAGCTAATGATATCTGAATAAAGCACACATATAAAAACAATTTCAGGAGAAATCTAAAACTCTATTGGAGTTTTAAAATCAAACAATAGGTAACTCTATGAAATAGAAAAAGGAAGGTAATTTACTAGACAGAAATTTCATACATTTGTCCAAATTAAATACATTTAATCATAAACATGACTTAAAGATAAATGATTATATTTTGTGAAAATTATTATTTCTTTTGCTTTAGCTTGAATGAATTCAGATAATCTAGCACAGTAAATTGTTCCCATAATTTGAACATTATACTTATTTTATTTAAAAGATATACCTAACAGGACTTCTTGTTTCAGCCCTAACATACACACACATTGAAGTCATCCGTCTAAGACACACAACAGGAAAATCCTGAAAAACTCAGAAATTAATGCATAATTTAGTACTAAATACAGAATCCAGTTTGTAGGGCAAATCACCATCCCAAAGTCTAGAAAAACAGGTAGACTCACATGGTCACAGCAAAAATCTGCTTACCTGGAGAAAAAGCTACAGAAGCCATAAAATGGTAGGGCCTCTGTAGTGGTAACATTGATTAGTCCATCAAGTCCAGCAGCAACCTGAGTGTTGAGTGAGAAATTCCTGGGTGCTACATTCTTTAGGGAACCCCCCAAATTTCATGAGTTTTATATCTAGAAATATCCCAAGTTTCTCTCATAATGAAGAGTCAAGAAAATCCTCTCTGGTGTTAGGAATGGGGAAGCTAACCATATTAGTTTCTTAGGGCTGCTGTAACAAATCATAAATCATAAATCATAAATCTAAGAAATAATAGAGATGTATATCTTACCGTTCTGGAAGCTAGAGGTTAAAAATCAATTTCACTGACCTGAAAGGGTCAACAAGGCTGTTCTTCCTTAGGAGACTTGAAGGGAGACTTCATTTCTTGCTCTTCCAGGTCCTGGTGGCTGCTGTATCCCTGACGTATGGCCATATCATTCCAATCTCTGCTTCTGTGGCCACATTGTCTCCTCTTCCTTTACATGCTTCTTATGAGGACACATATGATTAAATTGAGGGCCCACCTGGAAGATCGATGATAATATGCCTAATGTCAATACACTTAATCACATCTGCAAAGAGCTTTTTGCCTTCTGAGTTAACAATTACAGGTTCCAGTGATTAAGACCTTTGAGTGGCCATTATTCCATCAATAGCATACACATTTTCAAATATTCACAGAATATTCTCCATGACAATAAGCTAATCTATGAGCAAAGACTTTACTTGTTTTATCTTACCTGAGGAAGAGCATTTATCCCAAATCAGTCCCATTTAGCATTCTTGTCTTACATAAATTAAAAAAAAATGTATAAAGATGTCTTAACTATGAGGGATCCTGTTTTCCAACAACTGTTGTAAAACTTAAGGAATAATGTATTTTCCATGCTTTTGAACAGAATAGGGTGACTTAAACAAACAAAACACATGTCCATCTTGAACTTGTGTACGTGACATTATTTAGAAATGGAATTGGTGCAGATGTAATCAAGTTATGATGGGGTCATGCTTGATACAGTTATCCCATGGATGTAAGGGTAGTTCAGTATCTTCAAATCAATCAATGTGATTCAGTTCATTAAAAAAAGAAAGGATAAAAACCATGGATAATCAAGGGTGATCATATCTTCTCAATAGCTGCAGAAAAAAGCATTTGACAAAGTACAACATCTATTCATTCATGATAAAAACTTCCAACAAAGGAGGTTTAGAGGGAACATATCTCAACATAATAAAGGCGACATATGAAAAACCCACAGCTAACATCATAGTCAGTGGTGAAAAACTGAGAGCTTTTCCTCTAAAATCAGGAATAACAGAAAGATGTCTACTATCACCATTTTTTTAAATTTTTTTTCAACATTTATTTATTTTTGGGACAGAGAGAGACAGAGCATGAACGGGGGAGGGGCAGAGAGAGAGGGAGACACAGAATGGGAAACAGGCTCCAGGCTCTGAGCCATCAGCCCAGAGCCCGACGCGGGGCTCAAACTCACGGACCGCGAGATCGTGACCTGGCTGAAGTCGGACGCTTAACCGACTGCGCCACCCAGGCACCCCTACTATCACCATTTTTATTCAACATAGTACTGGAAGTACTAGCCACAACAAAGAAGAAAAGAGAATAAAGGGCATCCAGATTGATAAGGGATAAGTAAAACTATTTGCAGAAATATTATATATAGAAAACCCTAAAGACTCCACCAAAAAAGCTACTAGAACTGTTAAATGAATTTAGTAATGTCACAGGATACAAAATATACAGAAATTATCTGCATTTCTATACACTAATAAAAAGCAGAGAAATTAAAACAATCTCATTTGAAATTACATCAAAAAAATAAAATACCTAGGAATAAACAACCAAGGTAGTGAGGTAAAAGATCTATTCTCCAAAAACTGCAAAACCCTATGATAGAAATTGAAGATGACACAAATAGAAAGATATTCCATACTCATAGATTGGAAAAACAATACTGTTAACATGCCCATTCTATCCAAAGCAATCTATAAATTTAATCCAATTTCTACCCAAACACTGACATTTTTCACAAAGCTAAAACAAATAGTACTGAAATCTGTATGAAACCACAAAGCAATATCAAGAAAGAACAAAACTGGAGGTATCACAATTCCAGATTTCACAATATACTTCAAAGCTGTAACAAAATAGTAGGTACTCTCACAAAAATACACACATAAATCAATGAAACATAATAGCTTAGTAATAAACCTACATTTATATGATTAATTCATGACAAAGGAGGCAAGAATATACAATGGGGAAAAGATCTCTTCAACAAATGGTGCTGGGAAACCTGGACCACTTTCTTACACCATACACAAAATTAATTCAAAATGAATTAAACATCTAAGTGTGAGACCTGAAATCATAAAACTCCTACAGGAAAACATAGTAATTTCTCTGACATCAGGTTAGCAACATTTTATGGATAGGTCCCCTCAGGCAAAGAAAACAAAAGCAAAAATAATTATTGAGACTATACCAAAAAAAAAAAGTGTTTGCACAACAAAGGAAATTACCAACAAAACGAAAGGCAACCTACTGACTATGAGAAGATAGTTGCAAATCATATCTGATTAAGGAGTAATATCCAAAATATGTAAAGAACTTATACAACTCAAAGCATATGCACAAAAAACCCTCAAACAGTGATATTAAAAATGGGCAGGAAATCTGATCAAACTTTTTTTTTTTCAAAGAGGACATACAGATGGCCAAGATGACACATGAAAAGATGCTCAACATCACTAATCTTAGGGAAATGTAAATCAAAACTATAACAAATATGACCTTGCACCTTCCAGAATGACTAAAATAAAAACCAAAAAAATAACAGATATTGGGTGCCTGAGTGGCTCAGTTGGTTAAGCATCTGACTCTTGATTTTGGTTCAGGTCATCATCTCATGGTTCTTAAGTTTCATCCCCACTTTGGGCTCTAGAGCTGACGGTGCAGATACTGCTTGGTATTCTGTCTCCCTCTCTCTGACCCTCCCCTGTTTGCTGTCTATATCTCTGTCAAAATAAATAAAGATATTAAAAAAAGAAATAAGTTTTGGTAAGGATGTGGAAAAAAAGGAAGCTGAGTGAACTGTTGGAGGTAATTCAAATTGGGGCAGCTACTGTAGAAAGTGGTACAGAGGTTCCTAAAAAAATTAAAAAATAGAATTGCACATATGATTGCACAATAATTCTACTGGGTATTTGACCAAAGAAAATGAAAATGCTAATTCAAAAAGATACATGTATTCCTGTGTTTACTGCAGCATTACTTATGATAGTTAAGATATGGAAGCAACCCAAGTGTCCATTGATAGATGAATGGATAAAGATATGTATATGTACACACACACACACTGACACATATTCACAATGGAATATTACTTAGCCATAAAAAAGAATGAGATTTTGCCATTTGTAACAACACAGGTGGACCTAGAGGGTATAAGGCTAAATGAAATAAGTCAGAGAAAAACAAATACCATATGATTTCATTCATGTGGAACTTAAACAAATAGACCAATAAACATAGGAGACAAATAAACAGACTCTTAAATATAGAGAACTGTAGCCATCAGTTTTTTGGTTGCCAGAGGGGAAGTACATAGGGGAATGAGTAAAATAAATAAATGAGATTAAGAGCTCACTTATTTTGATGAGCTTTAAATAATATGTAGAAATCATATATAGAATTATTAAATCATGATATTATAAACCTAAAACTAATATAACATTGTATGTTAATTATACTTTATTAAAACAATCTCATAGAGAAACTGTTTGTAAATTATACAAAGAACTCTTAAAACTCGATGAAACAAAAAAAATCCAATCAAAATGTGCGAAATATCTGAATAGATACCTCACCAAAGAAGACATTCAGATGGCAATTAATCATTTGAACTCAAGCTCAAAATCACTTGTCATTAGGGATTTACAGAATAGAATAACACCACGCAGGTACCTACCTATTAGATTACCTAAAATCCAAAACCTGGCAATACTTGTTGTTAGAAAGCAAGTCGAGCAATGTAAACTATTTTTCTATTTACGTGATATTCTGGAAAAGGTAAACTGTAATAATTGTAGAGAAATTGACGACTCCCAGGTGTCCATGAGAAGGCATTGAGAAGGCTGAATAAGTGAAGCTTGGGAAATTTTAGTGTGGTTAAACTACAGTGTATGAGGCAGTAATGATGGCTGCATGACACTACAGATTGGTCAATACTCAGAATTTTAGAGCACAATAATTGAACCTTAATAAATGAAAAACAAATTTAAGTCCTTTAACAGAGCAGAGGATTCCAGGATGCGATGCATAATATGGAAAAAAACAATTCAACTGTATTAGAAATGTGTTATCCTCACTGGAAGGGGTACAAGAGATTGCTAATATAAGCAATTTTGGAGTGAATGTAATCTCTAAGACTAAAGGCAATGGAAACTACATGAGAACTGCATCCAGTTGATAAAGTTGCTTTTCACGGGTATGGGTTAATAATTCTGATATTATACATATACACAACTGAATAATGAAGTAAACAGATGAAGGATGGTAGGAGTCAGTTTTATCACTTTTGGAATGGGAGATTGAACATAAGGAAGAAAAAGAGACTGAAATAATATGGCTACTGATCAGCATCACAGACTGCAGTATTAACTCATATTTAACTGAATGTGGATACAGATAACGATTTAGAAATATCTGTAGAGATGTACATTAATAGAATCGTACTGTTTGGAATACAGTTGAGGTGGAGAGATAGCTGAGATGGTGGGTGTTGGAGTAATGGATTAAACACAGCAAGCCAAAATGAAAAAATTAAGCCTTAGTCACTTACTACAATATTATAAACAAGCATCTAAACAGGAAGAAGTGACAACACTGTGCTGCATTCCATGTTTCCCTAATGAATGGTGTGCCAGGCAAAGATCAGGTGGATCAGCAAGACATGAAGATTGTCTTACAGTAGAGGCGTCTTTGAACAAAACATTCCTGCAGATTTATGGACTGTGAAGCCAGGGGTGCATGGAAGATGGTAGGAAGAGAGGAAAGACGTGGAAGTAGAAACGTAGTAAGTATTTAAGGGGTACTTAGGATCTTTAAGAAATCCCCTTCTTACCCTGATAAGGAGGTTTCTGAAGACAACTTTGGTTGAGGACCCCAAGTCAAGAAATCTAGAAATGAAGGCACCAGAGCACTGAGTATTGTGCCATTTAACTTGCCCTATTGTTCTCTTTCTCTCTCTCTTTCTCTGTCTCTGTCTCTCTCTCTCCCTGCTCATAACTAGACAAGAAAAGCAACTGCCTGAAATCACAGTGAAAAGCAGCAGCATGATAGCACTAAAAGATGCAAATCAGAGCTCTTTTAATCTCCATTCTCGGTTGTCAATATTTGTCCTGTCTGGTAATTCCATGAAATTTTCAGTAAAAAAAAAAAAAAAAAAGGTCTTAATTTGACCTGACTCAGAATTCACCAATGGCCAGACATGTTTTTCTGGCCAATCAGTGGCAATTGTTTAACGTTACAAATATTCCAGATTTTAAAAGTTGGAACAAACAATAAGCTAACCAACAGACTTAAATAAAAAACAAAAATAAAAACAAAAACAAAAAAATGGGGGGAATACAAAGTCTACATAAGGCTGTGGACTGTGAATATGTGAATTTTTACATATTCCTAGAAGGTTATGCACAGATTAAAGCCTGAATGTTAAGACTTGTAGGTATACCACAGCCCACATACAGAAATCCTCAGCAAAAATTGGGAAGGTTATTAATCACAAGCATCTAAGGAAATCACTATAAATACATTAGTTGTTCACTAAGCTATCCAAAAGGAAATTCCAGTGAAAATTCAATTACAGAAAGAATACATTCTTTACATAATTAACTTTGAAATGCCTCTAAACAAACAAATAGCAATAACAACAAATGCTGGAGGCGGTCTGATTTCCAGAATTGTCATATTATATATTATTTAATATATCCATGTTTAAAATCTACAAAATATACAAAGAAATAAGAAAGTGTGGCCAATACAAAGAAAAGGAAGCAGTCAATATAAACCCAGGAAGCTGATGACTTGACTTAAACTCAACAAAGACATTAAATCAGTTATCTTAAATATGTTCAAAGAACTTAAGAAAAACATATTTAAGGTACTAAGCAAAGTATATGAGTGATATTTATCAAATATAGTGTATCCATGAAGGATGGCAATCATTTAAAAAATTAGATGGAAATTTAAAAGTTGAAAATCATAATAAACAGCATGCAGAATTCAGTAAAAGGGCCCCAGAGCAGTTTTTACTTAGCAGAAGAAATAACAAATTTGAAGAGAACTCAACTGAGATTATCTCAGTTGATTATCAGATATTACTCAGGTATTCTCAATTATCTTAGTCTGAGAAACTGAAAGAAAAAATTAAAAATATCAAAATTCTCTAAGACTTGTGGCACAATGTGATGAGTATCAACATAGACTTAATGTGATTATCAGAATGAAAAGAGAAAGAAAAGTCATGGAAAGAATATTTGAAGAAATAATGGACCAGGTGCCTGGGTGGCTCGGTTGATTAAGTATCCAGCTCTTGGTTTTGGGTCAGGTCATGATGTCATGGTTCATGAGTTCAAGCCCTGCACTGGGTTCTGTGCTGACAGTGTGGAGCCTGCTTGGGACTCTCTCTCTCTCTCCCTCTCTTTCTGCCCCTTCCCTGCATGTGCTTTCTCTCTCTCAAATAAACTTAGAAAAAAGACAATGGACCAAAACTTCACAAATTTGGTGAAAAAAATTAATATTACTATCTTTTAAAAGCTCAACACATTTCAAATGAGATGCACTGAAAGAGATCCACACCTAGACAAGTTATAAACATTAACAAAAAGAGAACCTTGAAATTAGCATGAGAGATACAACTCATCACACACAAGGACTCCACTAAAAGATTGACAGCTTTTTTCATCAGAAACCATACAAGCCAAAAGGCAGTGGAATGATATAGTCAAAATAATATGAAAGAATATTGTAATTCAAGAATTATGTATCTAGAACTATCTGTTGAAAAAATGGACGTTAAGAAATTCTCAGATTAAAAAAAAAGCTGAGGATTTTGTTGCTAACTGACCTGCTCTAGAGAAAGAAAAACGTACGAATGGTGATCTTTCAGGCTGAAATAAATGACAGCAGACGATTATTTGAATCCTGCGGAAGGCATAAAGAACACCGTTAAAGATAACTGCATAGGTGAATGGCAGCATAAATGTGGTTTTTGAAGCTTTTTTTCTCCTATATGAATTGAATGACAATTATGAAAATCAATATTTCTAAATCTGAACTGTCATGCAGTGTACAAAGATATAATTTTTCTGATAGCAGCACAAAGAAGGGAGAGATAATTAAGATAAAGGAATATATTTTTGTATACTCTTGAAAATGTTAGTATCAATTGAAGAAGACTGTCATAATTCAAGATGTTAATTGTAAGAACAAGGACAACCATTGGGAAAACATCACAAAAATGTAGTCAAATAACAAATGTACATTAAAAAGATACCTATTTGATAAAAAAGAAAGTAATAATTTAAAGATAGAGAAACAAATTAAATGTATGACTTATAGAAAGCAAATAGCTCACTAGGTGACATAAATCTTGCCTCATTAATTCTATTAAATTCTAATGGATTAAATTTACAATAAAAATAAAGATTTGCAGAATGGATAAAATCAAAATTTAACATTATGTTGCCTTTAGGAGACAACTGAACTTCAAAACCACAGACTGAAAATAAAATGATAGAAAAAAAAAGCCATGAAACAATAATAAAAAAGACCTGCAATGTTTAATATCAGACAAAATAGACTTTAGTACAGAAATTGTTACTAGAGACAAAGATATTTTTAATGCTAAAAGCTTCAGTTAATTAAAATATATAAATACATATGTACTTCATATTAGATCCCTATAGTATATAAACCAATAATTCATAAATTTGAAGGGAAACAAATGATTTCAGAATAATATATGGATATTTTTGCACTTTTAATAATGGATAGAATATCTAACATAAGATAATAAATAGATCTGAACTATGTTACAGACCAACTATAAGTAAACATGTCTACAGAACATTCTACCCAACATCACCAGAAAACATATTCATCTTAAGTGCATATAGAATATTCTCCTGAATAGATAATATGTCAGGTCATATTAACAAGTCCCAAAAGTTTTAATGAAATATTACAAAATATATTCTTCCAATAATAAAAGGATATATAAATTCAATAACATTCTCCAAGATAACTACTGAGTAAAATATGAAATCACAAGTGAAATTATAAAATAATTTGAGAGGAGTGAAAAGAAAAACACAGCATACCTAAACATACTAATAAAGCATTTCTTAAGAGAAATTTATTGTTATAAATGCTATTTAAAAATAATTTTGAAGGGTGGGGAGTTCCAGGGTGGCTCAGTTAGTTGAGCTTACAACTTTGGCCCTGGTCATCATCTCGTGGTTCATAGGTTGAAGCCCCATATCAGGCTGGCTACTGTCAGTGCAAAGCCTGCTTCCAATCTTCTGTCTCCCTCTCTCTGCCTCTCCCCCTGCTTGTGTGCTCACGTTCTCTCAAAAATAAAATAAACATTTAAAATAATAATAATTTATTGGGACACCTAAATTTAGGTATCCGACTTCAATGCAGGTCATGATCTCATGGTTCATGAGTCCAAGCCCCCACGTAGATCTCTGCTGTCAGCACAGAGCCTGCTTGGGATCGTGGTCTCCCTCTCTCTCTGCCTCTCCCCCACTCTTGCAGCTTTCTATGTCTCTCTCTCTCATAAATAAACATTAAAAAATTCTTAAAAATAAAAAAAAAAACAAAAATGATTGAATTTATAACCTAATGCTCTCAATTAAGAACTAGAAAAAGAAGAGTAAACTAATCTCAAAGCAAATAGAAGATTAGATATACGAAATACAAGAACAGAGATAAGAGAATAGGTACTATATTAAAAAAATCAGTTCAGCAAAACTAAACATTTGTTATCAAGGAGATCAACTAAATTGACAAACTTTCAGATAAACTAATATAAAAAGGGAGAAGACTCAAATTACTATAATCAGACATGAAAGAGGGGGCAATACTACTGACTTTACAACAATGACAAGAATTATATGGAAATACTATAAACAATTGTACACCTAAAATGTAGATAATCCAAACGAAAAAAATTTCTGGATAGATAAAAACAACAGAAACTAATTCAAGAATAAATAGACAATCTGAATATACTTATAACAAGTGAGGAGACTGAATTGGCAATAAAAAAATGCTCTACAAAGAAAATTTTCATACAAGATGATTACTGAAGAATTCTACAAAAGAAGATGAATTTACACTGATATGTAATGTCTTCTAAAAGATAGAAGAGGAAGAAACATGGCTCACCTTATTCAAGGGGCCATAAGTACAATGATATTAAAACCAGAGAGAGATATCACAAGAACAGAAAATTATACATTATCTCTTATAGACATAATATTCCTCAATAAAATATAGCAAGCCAGATTCAGAGCAATATTAGAAGGATTAAACACTATGTCCAAGTGGGATTTATCCAAAAAATACAGATTGTTTCAACAAATGAAAGTAAGTCTATGTAAACCACTATATTAAGAGAGAAAAAGATATAAAAATGGTCTTAAAAAAAAAAAGAAGCCTAACACAGAATTCATTCATTGCTAACAACGAAGACCAAAAGCTTTCTTATAAAGTCAAGAACAAGACAATAATGTCCTCTCTGACTATATCAGTTTAGAGTAGCTCTACAGGCTCTAGCCAGGGCAATTAAAAAAAAGAGGGAATCAAAGAAAACTCATTGTTAAAGTCATAATAGTGAAAGATTGTCTGCTCTCACCTCATCTATTCTATTCAACTTTGTCCTATAAGTTCTATCCAGGGCAATTAGGAACAACTAGAAATAAATGGCATCTAATTTAAAAAGAAAGAACTAAAACTGTCTCTATTCACAGATAATATGATATCGTATATAGGAAATACTAAGCTTCCCCCAAAATTATTACATCTAATAACTGAATTTATCAAAACTTCAGAGTACAAGTTTAATAAACAAAAACCAATTGTATTTACAAGCACTAGCCAAAATCAATCAGAAAATGAAATTGACTAAATGATCTCATTTATAATATCAAAAAGTAAACTAGATGTAGATTTAACAAAAGAAGTATATGACTTTTACATGAAAAACTACAAAATATTGTTAACAGACATTAAAAACTAAAATGCAGAGATGTCTTATGTTCATAGTTTGGATGACTTAAAATTGTTAAAAAAGTAAACACCTTAATTATTTCACAGAGTTAACACAAACTTTACCAAAATTCCAGATGATAATTTTGCAGAAATTTATAATTGGATACAAAAATTCATATGGAACTGCAAAAAACTCAGAATAGCCAAAATAAACTTGAAAAGGAAACAGAAAAAAAGAAACAATATTTGAAGATTTTTTTTGTTTCAAAATTTACAACAAAACTACAGTAATCAAGTCTCCATGGATTAGCATTAAATAGACATAAAGATAGAATAAAGGAGTATACAAATAAACACTTTTAAGTTTAATTAATTTTTTAAAGTTTGCTTTTGAGATAGAGAACACATAGCATGTGCACAGGGGAGGAGTAGAGAGAGAAGGAGAGAGAAAGAATCCCAAGCTGGTTCCACTGTCATCATGGGAGCCCAACGCGGGGCTTGAACTCATGAAACATGAGATCATGACCTGAGCCAAAATCAAGAGTTAGATGCTTAGCCCTAAGTTCAATTAATTGCCCCTAAATTCAATTAATTTTGATAGGGGTGTCAAGACAATTCAAGGGGGGAAAGAATAGTCATTAAACAATTGTGCTTAGAAAGTGGATAGCCACATGCCAGTAATAATGTTGAACCTGTACCTTATACAATATACCAACAAACAAATATACAAACAAAACTGAAAATAGATAAAAGACCAAAGTGTAAGAAATAAAATGATTAAATTCTTAGAATTTATATACCTAACTCTTTATGTTGCTGGATTACATGAAGTTATATCTTCTTCAATGGGATTTTTAAAAATTTTTTAATGTTTATTTATTTTTGAGAGAGAGAGTGTGTGTGTGGGTGGGGAAGGGTCAGAGAGAGAGAGAGGGAGACACAGAATCCAAAGCAGGCTCCAGGCTCTGAGGTGTCAGCACAGAACCCAATGCAGGGCTCGAACTCATGAACCATGAGATCATGACCTGAGCCGAAGTCAGACACTTAACCGACTGAGCCACCCAGGCGTCCCATGAAGTTATATCTTATATGTCAAAACAAAATAATAAAGGCTGGAAAGATGGCAGAATAGGAGGACCTTAAGCTCACCTGGTCCTGAATACAACTAGATAACACAGCAGCATAAATACCCCGGAAAAATGACCTAAAGCATGTCAGAACAAACTCCCCAATTGAGATAGAGAAGAGGCCACATCCAGGCGGGCTAGGAAGGGCAGAGACTTTCAGGACTGTGTGTTGGGGGGGAGCTGTGAGCTTATCTCAGACATGTCTGGAGGCGAAGGAATCGGGGGAAGACCCCTCAAGTTATAAGGGAGTAGACAAGCACCATTTTCCTCCCTTGGACCCCAGTGTAAACACATGGCAACCTGGGGGAACCAGCACAATGCCAACATTCACTACCTGCTATGTTTATACCAAGTCCTTCCCCACCCATGCTTCAGCGGATCTGCCCTTTCCAGTCACACTTGCCTCAGTTACAGCATTTCGTTTTCTTTCCCCTAGAAAACCAGCACTCACATTGCCAATACTGCATCTTTAGACCAGTGTGCTTTGCAGGGCCTCTGTCCCTGTAGCGGCAGTGGTGACAGGTACTTTGGGAGCCTGAGGTGCACCTTGCTAAGAGTGCATCCACCACCCAGACAGTCCTGGTTCCTACAGTAGTGGCCACAGGTCTCATTTCACAAGCAGACCAGCAAGTACCTTGTTAAAATTATATGTCCCACCCTGGCTAGGGACCAACCACTGCTCACAATAAGCAAAGAGAGCCTATGCAGATTACTGGACTAGAGGAAAAAGTGGCTAGGACATAACAGTAAGGCACACACAAAATACATAGGAGACCTCCCCTGAAATGCCATATTCTTCAGACATTGCACTTCAGGACACTACAGGACCTCTTCTTTATAAAGCCGTTACTTTCAAGAGCAAGAGACGTAGCTGTCTTCCTAACACAGAGAAAAGACACAGAGAGTTAGACAAAATGGGAAGGCAGAGGTATATGTCCCAAATGAAGGGGCGCCCGGTTGGCTCGGATGGGCGGCCAACTTCGGCTCAGGTCATGATCTTGCGGTCCATGAGTTCAAGCCCCGCATCAGGCTCTGTGCTGACAGATCAGAACCTGGAGCCTGCTTCAGATTCTGTGTCCCCCATCTCTCTCTGCCCCTCCCCCACTCGTGCTCTGTCTCTGTCTCTCAAAAATAAATGTTAAAAAAACTTAAAAATACACTAGATGGAACAAATAGCAGGCTAGAGGAAGCAGAGAAACTAACTAGTGACCTGGAAGAAAGAGTAATGCAAAGTAATCAAACCGAGCAGGTGAGGGGAGGGGGGGAAAGAAAAGAAAAAAAGCAAGAATAGACTTAGGGAACTTAGAGATTTCACCAAGCATAATAATGAAAAAGAGCAAGATCAGAGAAAATACCAAAAATAGCCACAAAGCAAGTAATAACATGGCAAAAAATACATACCTATCAATAATTACGTTGAATGCAAATGGACTATAAGCTCCAATTAAAAGATATAGGCTTACAGAACGAAGAAACAGAACCTGTCTATATGCTGTTTACAAGAGACTTATTTCAGACCTAAAGATGCATGCAGATTGAAAGTGAGGGGATAAAGAAATATTTATCATACACATAGTTTCGAAAGAAAGCCAGGCTAGCAATACTTCTATCAGACCAAAAAATTTTAAAATAAGGACTGTAACAAGTAACAAAAACGGACACTATGTAATAAACAGAACCCGGTAAGAAGACATAACAATTGTACGTATTTATGCACTCAACATAGGAGCCCCCAAATACATACAACAGTTAATAACAAACAAAGGAACTATTATTTGAGAGTAATACAGTAATAGTAGGGGATGTTAACACCACACTTATGTTAATGGACAAATCATCCAAACTGAAAATTAACAAGGAAACAGTGGCTTTGAACAACCTAGTGGAAAAGATGGGTTATGTAAATATATATAAATAATATATAGTTATATAAATAATATATATAAATAATAAATATAAATATACAAATATATATAAATAATATATAAGTAAATATATACTTATATAAGTATATAAATATATATGTAAGTATATATATAAGTATATATAAATAATATAATACATAATATATAATATATATAGATGTTTATATATATATATATAAACGTTCCATCATAAAACAGAAAAATACACATTCTTTTAGAAGTGCACCTTGGATGTCCTCTATAATGGATCACCTTTTAAGATACAAAACAAGTCTCAACAAATTTAAAAAGATCAAAGCTATACCAAGCATCTTTTCTGACCACAACACTATAAAATTAAAAATCAGGACGCCTGGGTGGTTCAGCCGGTTAAGCAGCCGACTTTGGCTCAGGTCATGATCTCATGGTTCACGAGTTTGAGCCCCACGTCAGGCTCTGCACTGACAGTTCAGAGCCTGTAGCCTAATTCAGATTCTGTGTCTACTTCCCTCTCTGCCCCTCCCCCACTCATGCTCTGTCTCTCTCTCAAAAATAAATTTAAAAAAAAATTAAAAAATATGTGAAAAAATTTTAAAACATTAAAAATCAACTCCAAGAAAAAAAAATTAGAAAGAGCACAAACACGTGGAGGTTAAAAACCATGCTACTCAACAATGCATGGGTTAACCAAGAAATCAAAGAAATCAAAAATTACATGGAGAGAAATGAAAATGAAACCACAACAGTCCAAAATCTTTGGATGCAGCAAAAGTAGTTTTAAGAGGAAAGCTTGTAGCAATACAGGCGTATATTAAGAAGCAAGAATAAACTCAAATAAACAACTTAATCATATACCTAAAGAAGGTAGAAAAAGAACAAAACCCAAAATGAGCAGAAAGGACATAATAAAGATCATAGCCGAAATATATAGAAAGAGAGAGAGAGAGAGAACAGATCAATGCAATGAGCAGCTGGTTCTTTGAAAAGATCAACAAAATTTATAAACCTCTAGACAGACTTATCAAAAATAAGAGAGTGGAAGAGGGAGATCAAGAGGGAAGGAGAGGTCGGGGGGTGGGGAGGACTGAAACAAAATCAGAAATGAAATAACAACTGACATAAAAAAATACAAAGGATTCTAAGAACATATTATGAGAAATTATATGCCAACAAATTGGACAACCTAGAAAAAAAGAATAAATTCCTAAAAAATTATGATCTAAATATGAAGCAGGAAGAAATAAAAATTTTGAATAGACTGATTAGTAGCAATGAAATTGAATCAGTAATCATAAAGTTTCCAGCAGACAAAATCAAGGACTGGATGGCTTTTCAAGTGAATCCTAACAAACATTGAAAGAAGAGTTAATATCTATTCTTTTCATACTATCAAAAAAAAAAATTGAAGAGGAAGGAAGACTTCCAAATTTATTCTAGGAGGTCAGTATTACCCTGATACCAAAATCATGTAAAGACACAACAAAAAAAGAGAACTAAAAGCCAATATTTTTGGTGAACATAAATGAAAAAATCCTCAACAAAATGCCAGCAAACTAAATCCAACAAAACATTAAAATAAGTATTCACCACGATCAAGTGGGATATATTCCCAGGATGCAAATATTGTTCAATATTTGCAAATCAATAAACGCGATACATCACATCAATAAAAGAAAGGATAAAACCCATATATTTTTTTGATAGATGCGGAACAAGCAGTTGACAAAGGACAACATCCCTTCATGATAAAGCCCTCAGCAAAGCAGGTCTAGAAGGAACACACATCAACAAAATAAAGACCATATATGAAAAATACCCATAGAGAACATCATTCTCAATGACAGAAACCTGAGAGCTTTTCCTCTAAAACCAGGACCAAGACAAAGATGTCTACTTTCACCACTTTTATTCAATATAGTACTGGAAGTCCTAGCCACAGAAATCAGACAACAAAAAGAAATTAAGTCATTCAAATTGGTAAGGAAGAAGTAAAACTTTCACTATTTGCAGATGACATGTTACTGTGTATAGAAAACAATAAAGATCCCACCAAAACTACTTAAACTGATAAATGTTTTCAGTCAAGTCATAAGATATAAAACCAATGTACAGAAATCCATTAAATTTCTATACACTAATAATGAAGCAGTAGAAAGAAAAATGAAGAAAGCAATCTCATTCACAATTACACTAAAAACAGAAAAATGCCTAGGAATAAACTTCAGCAAGGAGGTGAAAGACCTATTCTCTGAAAACTAGAAAATATTGATGAAAGAAATTGAAGAGGGCACGAATGGAAAGACATTCCATGCTCATGAACTGAAAGGACATATAATGTTAAAATGCTTATAGTACCCAAAGCAATCTACAAACTTAATGCAATCCCTATCAAAACACCAACAGCATTTTCCACAGAACTAGAACAATCCTAAAATGTCTATAGAACCACAAAAGACTCCAAATAGCTAAAGCAATCGTGAAAAAAAAAGACAAAACTGGAGGTCACAATTGCAGACTTCAAGTTTTATGATAGAGCTGTTGTAATCAATATAGTATGATACTGGCACAAAAAATATACTAACATATCAATGGAAAAGAATGGAATGCTCAGAAATAAACCCACAGTTATATGGTCAATTAATCTTTATCAAAGGAGGAAAGAATAACCAATGGGAAAAAATAGTCTCTTCAACAAATGTTAGGAAAACTGGACTACAAGACTGAAACCGGACCGCTTTCTTCTACCATACACAAAAATAAACTGAAAATTGATTAAGGACCTAAAAATGAGACCTGAAACCTTGAAAACCCTAGAGGAGAACACAGGCAGTAATTTCTCTGACATTGGTTGTAGCAACATCTTTCCAGATATATCTCCTGAGGCAAGGGGAACACAATCAAAAATACACAACTGAGACTACATCAAAATAAAAAGTTTCTGCGTGGCAAAAGGAATGACCAACAAAACTAAAAGACAAAATACTGAATGGGAGAAGATATTTGCAAATGACATATCCTATAAAGAGGTATTATCTAAAGTATATAAATAACTTACTCAATTCAACACCAAAATAATAATAATAATCCAACTGAAAATGGGCCAAAGACACATGAAAAGATGTACAACATTACTCAGAATCAGGGAAATGCATATCAAAACCACAATTTGCCATCACCTCCCACTTGTCAGAATGGCTAAAATAAAAAACTCAAGAAAAAACATATGTTGGTAAGGATGTGGAGGAAAAAAGAGCCCTGCTGCAGTGTTGGTAGGAATGCAAACTGACGTAGCCACTGTGCAAGAGGTTCCCCCCAAAATTAAAAAATTGAAGTACCCTACACCAGGAATCACACCCACACTAGTGAGTATTTGCTCAAAGAATATGAAAACACTAATTTCAAAACATATATGCACCCTTATATTTATTGCCACATTATTTACAATAACCAAACTATGGAAGCAGTCCAAGACTGCTTATTATCCATTGATCAATAAACTGATAAAGAAAATATGGTGTGTATATATGTGTGTATGTGTGCGTGTGTGGTACACACACACAATGGAACATTATTCAGCCATAAAGAAGAACAAAATCTTACCATTTGCAACAACATGGACGGATCTAGAGAATATATGCTAAGTGAAATAAGTCAGAGAAATACAAATACCATTTCACTTACATGTGGAACTTAAGAAACAAAATAAATGAACAAAGGTAAATAATGGACAAACCAAAAATAGACTTTTAACCAAAAGAACAAACAGATGGTTACTATAGGGGAGCTGGATGAGGGGATGGGTGAAATAAATGAAGTGGATTAAGAGTATACTTACGTTGTTGAGCAGTGAGTGACATGTTGAACTGTTGAATCCTTACATTTTACACATGAAACTAATATAACACTGTATGTTAACCATACTGGAATTAAAATTTTAAAAATGGGCAGATTAAAAAAACACAATTACAAAAGAAAAATTGATAGTTTTAGCTGCATGAACTTTTCAAACAATCTTCTTCAAAAGACATGATCAGGAAGCTGAAAAACAGCAGAATGGAAGATTACATTAGCAAATCATATGTCTAATAAGTAACTAGGGCTCAGAATATAAAAATTACTCTTGGGGCACCTGGGTAGCCCAGTTGGTTAAAGTCCATCTTTGGGTCGGCTCATGATCTCATGGCCACACAGGTGCCCCAGAAAGGCTAACTTGATTTTAAATTTTGGTTTCTATACAATAAAGATTATTTTCAAACTTGCACTGAATCTACACAAAAAAGTCCTGTCCTTCTTCTAGGATAAATGATAGCTGCTTGTTATTTTAATAAGCTTAGTCAAGTGGAATCCTTCCTATTTAAAACTCACTGTAGTTCTGTGATTAAAAATAATACATATTGTCAGAGTGCCTGTCAGTCATTTGAGCATCTGACTTTGGCTCAGGTAATGATCTTGTGATTTGTGGGTTTGAGTCCCACAAGGGGCTTTGTGCTGACAAATCAGAGCCTGAACCCTGCTTCAGATTCTGTGTCTCCCTCTCTCTCTGCCCCTCCCCAGCTCATGATCTGTCTCTCTCTTTCTCTCTCTCCCCTCTCTCTCTCAAAAATAAAGACTAATTTTTTTTAATTTAAACTCTTACAACTCAATGTTAAAAAGACTCAATTGAAATTTGACAAAATATTTGAATAGATGTTCTTGTAAAGAAAATATATAAATGACCGATAATCACATGCAAAGATGCTCAACATCTTTAGTCAATAGTAAAATAGACATCAAAAATACAGTGTAGGTGTGACATCACATAAAATGGTAGAATAGGAATCTTCAGGCATTGGTTTCTCCACTAAAAATTTTAGCTGAAAAAAAATATAAAAATCAACTATCTTGGAACTCTAGAACCTGATCAGATACAGTTATGACGGGAATGCTATATCAAGGAAGAGTCTGCATAGTTTTGGTAAGAGAACAACATGTACAAAACTGCTACCCTTCCCCATTTGTCAGGTTTACTACAACCATAAAGACAGTGGCCCACATTCCTAGGTTGGCTGGTGTTAAGATAGGAAGAAACAACTTTGTCCTCCAAAATTTGGGGTTGAATGTTTTGGTCAATCTAGCAGCTCCAAGATATCAATGCAGACACCTGCCTTTGTTTTGATCCCTTCAGTTTGTAGCAACTTCCCTCCCAGCCTTTGTTGTAAGATTCAAAGAAACACCCTTTTTAATTAATTAATTAATTCATTCATTCATTCATTTACTTATGTCTCTTGACATTTATGGACATCTATGCCAGGTAACAGGCTGACCGAAGAGATAATGGGCAGAAACATCAATGATCCCACATGACAAGGAAAACAGACTAAGCAAAGTTATTGTGGAAAAGAAACTATGCAAAACAATGATGCAACTTTCAATAAGCAATGAAAGCAATCCATGATGAGAGAAAGAAGATGCTTTGCAGCCTTACTGCATTAGTGGTACTCAAGATGTCCAGTTATCATTACAAAATCACAAAGTAAACAAAGAAATGGGAAATATGAATCATTCACAGAAAAAATGCGACACGTTCTGAGGAAGCCCTGACACTGACATTACTAGTTAGTGTCTCTATTAACTGCCTTAAATATGCTCAGTGTGCTAGAGAGAACCATGGGAAGGAAGAAAGGAAGGAAGGAAGGAAGGAAGGAAGGAAGAAAGAAAGAAAGAAAGAAACAAAAGAAAGAAAAAGAAAGAAAGAGAAAGGAAAGAAGAGAAAAAGAAATTATAAAACGTTGTTTGAACAAATAGAGAATGTTAACAAAGAGAAATTGTGAAAAAAAACAAATAGAATTTCTAGACCTGAAATTACCGAATTCTGGTACTGAAGGTAAAATAGTGAAGGTATAAATTTCACTAGAGGAATTCAACAACAGATTTTAGCAAGGAGAAGAAAGAATCAGGAAGAGTTGAACATAAAGTATTCCTAGGAGCAGAAAAAAGTTAAGAAAAAATTAATAGAACTTGAGAGACCTGTGGGGCACCATCAAATGCATCTATATATACCTCATAGTAGTTCCAAGAGGAGAAAAAATAAAAGGAGAGAAAAAAAAAACATATTTGAAGGAAGAGTGGCATAAAACTTCCCAAATTGGATAAAATATATGCATATACATGTCCAAGAAGCTCAATGAACTCCAGTCACGAAAAACTCAGAGACACATTATAGTCAAATTGCCAAAAAGACAAAAACAAAGAATCTTGAAAAGCAGCAAGAAGAAAGTAAATCATACGTACAAGGGACCATGAATAAGATTAACAGCTACTTTCTCATTGAAAAAAATAAAATAAAATAAGACCAGAATTGGATGGCAAAGTTAAAGTGCTGAAGATGAAAAACAAAACAAAAACAAAACCTGTCAACCAAATATTCTGTATCTGGAAAACTGTCCTTTAAGGATGAGGGGGGAAGGGGAATTAAGACATTCTTGGATAAACAAATGATAAGAAATTCTTTACTAGTAGACCTTTCATATAAGAAATGTTAAAGGGAACCAGGCAGAAATGGAATGATATTAGACAGTAACTTGAAGCTATATTAAGAAAGGACACTAATTTAGGTAACTGCATAAGTAAACATAAAGCCAGTGTTACTGCATATTTAGCATGTAACTCCTCTTTATCTCCTATGTGATTTAAAGGTATTTTAAACATATTAATATTTACACACACATAGAAACATGCAATCTGTGACAATAACAAAATAAAGAAGGTGAGATGGAGATATATTTAAAAAATGTTTACATACTATTGAAACTAAGTTGTAAAATTTGAAGTATATTATTACATTTAAGATATTACTTGCATTCTCCAAGATAACTACTAAAAATATAACTAAATATATGCAAAATGGAAAGAATAAGAGTCAAAATATTATACAACAAAAAAAAATCAACTAAGTACAAATAAAGTCAGTGATGAAGAAATTGAGAAAAAGCATGTAAAATACACAAAAAACAAATAGCTATATGGAAAAAGTCCTTCCTTAACAAAAATTACTTTAAAAATAAATGGGAGGGGCGCCTTGATAGTCAGTTAAGCAACTAATTCTTGGTTTCAACTCAGGACATGATCTCACAGTTTATGAGTTCGAGCCCCGTGTTGGGCTCTGCACTAACAGCATGGAGCCTGCTTGGGATTCTCTGTCTCTCTCTGCCTCTCTCCTGCTCATGGTCTCTCTCAAAAATAAAATAAATAAACATTTAAAAATAATAATTAAATAAAAATAAATGGGAAAAATTCAATTAAAGGGCAGAGATTTACAGAATAGATTTTAAAACAAGGTCTATGTACGCTTTCTATAAGAAATTCTGTTTAAATACAAAAACAGAAATTGAAAGATTAGCAACCTTGTCAGTTAACACTTATGAAGTAGAACAGAGTAGGCAGATGGTGAGCTGAGTTTCAACAACAGAATACAAGAGGAACTAAAATAGAGAAGTTTACTACTCATGAGTCCTGGAGGAAGTACCCAACATGCCTTGAAAGGCCACATGGGGAGAGATGAAGACATAGACAGACATGGGGACACATGCCTTCACTAGACTCCATGGGTGAAGTGCTATGGGGTTTCTAGCCTAAGGGTGGGTTGGTCAATTCAATCCAAAAGACCAGGTAAGTTTGGTAAGTTACATGAGGATCTTTTCTAAGGTGCACAGAAGAAGGCAGCACTGGGAGAATGTTGATTACAAGGGCTATTGGGAAGGTAGCATCAAAAACATATATTCGCTTGTGACTCTGCAGGCTGCTCTCAAAGGCATGCATTTACATGAGGGAGCCAGTGTCACTTTAATATGATTACTTTTTGGCCATACAAAATGGATGACAGGGCAGTAATACCATGGAGTAGCTTAGGTAAACTCTTCATACAATCCTGTGAAAAAATGAAAAAAGTCCTTGGATTAAACATTCTCCAGAGAAGATATACAAATGGCCAATAAGCTCAAAAAGATGCTCAGTGTAATTAGTCACTTAGGGAAATGCAAATTTAAACCACAATGAGATATAACTTCACACCTATTAGGATGGCTATGATTTACAAAATGAAAACAAGTGTTGGCAAGGATGTGGAAACATTTGAACCCTCATATATTGCTTATGGGACCATAAAATGCCACGGCTATAAAGAAAGATAGTTGGAGATGCCTCAGAATGTTTATCAGAAAGTTTCTATACGGTCCAGCAATTTTCAGAAATTCCACCAAAAGTAAATTAAACACATAGGTTCACATAAATACTTGCACACAAATTTTTATAGTAGTATTTCTCAGAATAGCCAAAAGGTATAACAATCCAAATATCTGTCAACTGATGAATATATAAACAGAATATAGCATATCCATATAATATTATTTAGCCATAAGAGTATAAGAAGCATTGATCCATGCTATAGCAATAATGAATCTTGAAAACATCATGATAAGTGAAACTAGACACAAAAAGTTAGACATTGCATGATTTTATTTGCATATGATGTTCAGAATAGGCCGGTCCACAAGGACAGACCGTAGATTACTTGTTGTTAGGTAGAGAGGGTATGTGTGGAGTAACTGCTAATGACATTGGTTCCTTTGAGGGTGTTAAAAATGGGCAATTAGTGGTAATGGTTTTATAGTGATGTACTAAAATCCATTGTAAATTGTACAGTGTACAAAGGTAAATCTTCCAGTGTGTGACTACACTTCAATTAAAAATGAATGAATACATACATGTATTTTATCCCGTCATCCAGTTGAAAGAGAAGTTACATTTTCAGAATATCCATGAATACTTAATCCTACATCATCAGGATGGTCCTAGTCACAACAATCTTTATGTTCTATGTTTAGTGTTCAAATAAATAGCCATTAGAATTCTGAGGTGGCAAGATGTGAGATGTAATTGGCTTTCCATCATTGCAAAGCTGATTATGTACATACTTTTGAGCTGGTGATGTTCTTAAATGAGGGAAGATAGAGAAGAGCAATTCTCTTGTCCAAAAATGCACAAATACTCTTTAATCATCTTCTTCCTACACACAGCTCTGAGATTGAATTGGATTAGAGGAGGATATTTTCTCACACAGTAGTCCCCCTTTATCCATGGGGGATATATTTCAAGACCTCTAGTGGATGCTTAAAACCACAAATAGTGCTGAACTCTGTATATATTATGTTTGTTTCCCCCATACATACATATATATGATAAAGTTTTATAAATTAGGCACAGTAAGAGATTAATAAAAATAATAAAATACAAGAGTTATAATAATATGCTGTAATAAAAGTTGTGTGAATGTGATCTCCAATCTCTCTCAAAATATTGTAGTGTACTCCCCCTTCTTGTAATGATGTGCAGTGATAAAAATGCCCACATGATGAGCTGAAGTAAGGTGAATGACATAGGTATTTTGACGTAGCATTAGGCTAATACTGACCTAACAGTATATCAGAATGACGATTGTCTGCTTTTGGACCATGGTTAATAGTTGGTAACTGAAACTGTGGAAAGCAAAACAAACCATGCATGAGAGGAATATCTAAAAACAAATATCCCTCTAAGTCTGCTAGTGGAAAATGAGTTTTAAAGTATCTTCTTAGGTGTTAAAAAAAAAATCTTAAGTACTGGGGCACCTGGGTGGCTCAGTCTCTTAAGCTCCAACTTCAGCTCAGGTCATGATCTCATGGTTCATGAGTCTGAGCCCCACATCGGGCTCTGTGCTGACAGCATGGAGCCTGGAGCCTGCTTCAGATTCTGACTTCCTCTTTCTCTGCCCCTCCCCTGCTCATGCTCTGTCTCTCTGTCTCTCTCTCTCAAAAATAAATAAACATTAAAAAACTTAAGTATTGCACCCAAACATAATGTTTTTGATGTTATTAAGAAAGGCAATTTATAAAAGCTCCCAACATAATAGTACATAAGCATGTATTTAGGAGTTTAGAGGAACACAGTGTCAACAACAATGTCCTTAGGTGATTTCTTAAAAAAAAAAAATTCAATGTGAATGTCTTTACTCTGTTTAGATTTCCCATGTTAGAAGAATCTGTTTTAAAAATAGCACTTATTGCTCTAATTCCCCTAATTTAATGTCTGGAAGTTGCCCACTTGTAACAATGTAAATACCAAATTATTCCATCTTATTGTCATTGCTTCATTAATTTTCTGCAGGTTAAATGCATTTTAGATCATACCTTCAAGTTTCACATTATATCAGCATTTTTCTAGCTCTTATTTAATACAAGCAATTTAATCAAAATGTTGCAAGTGAAATTACAGTACAGTGAAGGGAATTTTTTTTTTATTATTATCTTGTACCTCCCACAGGTTATAGTACATAAAGTGTTCAGCATTTCCTAAATGGTACTACTGTGTTTTCACACTAATGCGGCTAATATTTGGATGCTGTGGCTTGGGAAATAAAATAAGACCTCATAATTGCCATCAAACTCTTAGAATCTTCACAATCTAAATCCTATTCTGAATATTTATTTAGATAACGGCAGCCGTTCTTTAAATGGGAAGCTGCATTAACATTTGAACTATTTGACTCAGGGATACACTCAAAAATCTCATTAACAGAGAAGCCACTCCATGCCCAAAGTTTTTACTCTTGTATTATTACTTCTATATCTCTTGATTATGTCTTTTCCTCCTGTTGACTTACTCTCAGGGCTTCTCCCCTTACCTTTAAGGGTAAGGCAGTGACGTCTAGTGTGACATCACTTTGGCCTCATGTCCAGTAGGGAGAGTAAGCAGGTCCCCTGAGTCTGACTTTCTCTTACACTAATGAGGATAGGGACTGTGGCCAAAGGGATAGGAGGAGTTTATTCCTTTTAACAAATCGCCTGCTTGTAAAGTTGAGTATGGAGTAAGTCTATCTGAACTGTGTGAACTAAAGCTAAGGCATAAGTAGTTTCCCACTGAAATGTATGTATTATTCTATCAGGATATGAGTACATTAAATTTAGGAAGAAATAGAAAACAGTGATGCCAAATACTTTGGTGAATCAGTGTGCATATATCCTTTAAAATTAAATATATATATATAAATTAAATATATTTAATTATATTTAATTAAATGCTTTAAATATATTTAATTTAAATTTTAAATATAAAAAATATATATTAACTATATATATTTAATTTTAAAAGGATATATGGACACTGATATATATAAAGATATTATTCTGAATTCCAAAATTTTGTAAGTTTATCAGAAAAAATTTTTAAAAAGTCTCTCGTTTTTAACTAAAAACCCTAGAGATAACTATTAGAATTTTGATGTACATGTATAACATTCTTACATACTCTAATGTGCTTATTTGTAAACCTTTGGTTTGTTTTAAGCATTGAGTCCTATAGTTTTTACCCTTACAAAGAAAAGTATAACCTCTAATAATAAATTTTGGCCAAAAACTTGAAAAAACTTTTTATAACAAAAATAATGCTCTCTTGTTATCCACTCTTTCTTTTATTACTGTTTTCAGTCCTTCTCAAGAATATTTTCTTTTTTGTTAATGTTTATTTTTGGAGAGAGACAGAGAGAGAGAGGCACAGAATCCGAAGCAGGCTCCAGGCTCTGAGCTGTCAGCACAGATCCCAACACGGGGCTTGGACCCATGAACTGCAAGATCATGACATAAGCCAAAGTCAAAGGCTTAACCAACCGAGCCACCCAGGCATCCCCAAAATAATTTTTTATTGTGTTTTTATGTACTGAGTCATGAATTTCTCAATTTCTGTCTCCCTTAATTTAATTTACTCATCTACCAAAGATTTAAGGAAGCAAGCCTATCAACACAGAGAAGCAGAGGGGCGCCTGGGTGGCTCAGTGGGTTGGGCATCCGACTTAGGCTCAGGTCATGATCTCACAGCTGGTGAGTTTGAGCCCCGGGTTGGGCGCTGTGCCGACAACTCAGAGCCTGGATCCTGCTTAGGATTCTGTCTCCCTCTCTCTCTGCCCCTCCTCCACTCACACTCTGTCTCTCTCTCTCTCTCTCTCTCTCTCAAAAATAAATATTAAATTAAAAATAAATAAATAAAATAAATAAATAAACCCACAGAGAAGCAGAAATAAACTTTCGCCAGACTTTATAGGGAAACATTAATGCATTTGGTTATTCTACCCCTTTCCGTGGCACATTTGAGTGATGATTGTATTAAAAGCAAACCCAGCTTTAGGCAGTAATATTGAAAATGAGAGTAGGAGGTGAAGTAGGTTTATCATTGACAGAATGCTGTCATGGATTAGTCTTCTTGTGATAGGCCTGGCTGAAGCGTGGTTGGTGTTCCATTACTGGTTCTTTTATGTTCTCTTTTTCTGATTAGCTGCCATCTTGAACATGACTCATTTTAAAGACAAAATTACTACTGAGCAAATAAGCAGTTCACTTTCTTTACCATTCTTCACCATTTTTTTCAAGAAACATATAAGACAAAGATAGGAAAATGAGAAATTATTTTTAATTACATCATAACTTATAAAGTGACGTGCATTCTTCAAGGGCAGAGGAAATGTGTCATGTTGGAGCAAGTAAACACTATTACTGTACATTTTAACACACCACTTAGTTTTTTGGTTTAGTTTCCTCAACTACAAAATTAAGGATATGAATACATATTTTTTTCATATTTGGTGTATGAATATTACATGGGGACATGTAATCTTGATACAAATGGGTAAATATATTAAGTATACGACAGTGTACCTTTTAATCACTTACAATAAATAAGAAAAGACTGTGGCTGGCTAAAAGAGTACCTTTCATTCATCTCTCTCAGTCCAGTATATTCTCATGTAACCAGGAAAGGATGTTGTGATGCTTATGAGCTGTGAGTTCCTGCAATGTCCCCCTCAAGCTGTCAGGTTAAAGAAAATGTTACTGACCTTGTGGTAGATGCAGGAAGGGCAAAATGAAAGCTACCTCGGAGAATAATGTTCAAGTACCCTCTTCTAGTTGATCAAGTGCACAAGTAGGTGACAAGCTCCCTTGCGATCTTACTTACCTTGCTTTCAACTAGCTTTTATCCACATTACTTTTTTCTTCAATATTCTATGCTCTGAATTTGTCTTTGATCCCTCTCCAGAAGGAAGCATGAATGTGACTTCAATTTTGAGGTATACGTAAAACTTTCAAGAGATTGCTTCTTTTGTGCTCATTACTTTCCTATTTCGGTTACATACACCCTAAGCTCCATAATCTCATAGGCTTGTCAAATCCATTAAGGAAAAGAAAAATACAGTAGCCCATGTTTATCAAATTGGGAGCTTCCAACACATGAGGGACCTTTGTTGTCACTTCCACAATTGTAAGATTCTTCTATTTTAATGTAGACCGTAGCAATCGAGGGTGGAAAAAAGAAAACAACAACAACCTGAGTCAATATGTGTTTTGCTTTTAAAAAATAAACATTATACACTTTCACAAAGCTGTCAAATAACATAGAAAACTGACTTAATTGGGATAAACTGAAGGTCATTTTACATGGTTAGACATTGATTACTCAAATGTCACCTATGACCTCCTCAAATAATTAGATTCTCCCCTTAAATATCCACTGATAACGCATTTTAAAAGGCAAAATAACTACTGTGAAGCCATTCTGTTTTACTCAGGGTCTTATTTGCTGCTTTGTCACATCCACAGAGTGCTGTTAGTAATTTAAATAATTTAAGCTTTGGAAGATTGGTATGTTAATTTAATTAAAACTTTTCTGCCAATTGTTCTTGTTATTTTGCCATGTCTTATTGCCAGTACTTTCAGAAGCTGTGGAAGCTGTTGAGGAAAGAGATTACATTTTGCAATGAATTTCTCTTTCTGTTGAAAATGAGAACCATTATAAAATTTTATTTAGCCATTTATCCAAGATGGCAATACACTATCCTCAGGATTATAGGCCTGTGAGTTCGAAATCTTGCAGTGATTTAATGCTCACTGTCCTCTTCCAGCTCCATGGTAACCTGATTCCATTGCCTTGAAGTAGTAAACATGTTGCTTGACATCTAAATACATGCAGAACTTTTGCCAAAGGCACAGCATCCACTAATGAATTTCAGTGGTATTGGCCGGGAGAGCGTCAGTGAAGGCCAAGTAAGGCTTTAACTTGAGAGTCTTGATACTGATCACCGGAAGAATTTGGCTGCCACAGTGTTTTTAAGCCACCAGTTTGGCAGGTGAATTAGCAAATTAAAGGTGACACTATGAAGTTTTGAAAAATGTAAATAAAGGTGATGTATAGGTAGTAACCCAGTCTAGGAATCAGAAGACACAGATCCAGCCTAAGCTCTGCACTGTGAAACTTTGGGGAGAAATACATTTGCCTATCAGAATTTACTTACAGAGAATCTGATTTAAAATATGAAATGAGAGAATAGAACCTACCATAAAATGTAAATGTGGTTAGATATTATTTACAAATAAGAAAGCAGGCTTAAAGACTACCCAGTATGAGATTTCCTCCCAGCTGCTAAGATAAGGGATTAAGTAATGGAGGTGAAGAAAATTAAAAATAAATAGGGAGTCATCTCAAATGTGCCAGTTTCCTCTTTTTCCCAGAACTAACCTAATCAATCTCTTTGTTTTCTCACTGTCTAGGGGCATTCACTCCAGTGCCCACTATGAGCCTGTGGCATCGCTCCCTGCCCTAGATTGTCTCTTCACCTACATTACTCAATACCATTTTATCTTCTTCTTTCCTCAAATAAATAAAAACAGTTAATAGTGAATCTATTAAAAAAAAACAGAAAAAAAACAAAACATGAACAAAATCCCTTTGAGACTTTTCCTTTGGGAAAAGAGGGTAAGTCCAAAGCTAAGTATTTTTCATCATTTTAAGACTATATGATGAATTAAGATTTATCCTTTTATTTTTTGACACTCTTCCAGTAAGGAGACACCTCTTCTTGTATATGGGCAAGCTCTGTGACTACTTTTTTCCATAGAACATGGAGGAAATGATTCCATCTTCTGGGTGCGGGCTGCTTTTGCTATCCATCTCTTAAAACATACATGTTTTAGAGCCCAACTGTTATGAAATGAGAAGCCCAAGAGACATGAGGAGGCCATGGGGGGACAATGCATGCGATAATTCTAGAGAGCTCCTGGCCAGCAAACAGGAGCAACCCTCAGCAATGTGACAGAGACACCTTGACTCTCCTGCCATGTCAAACTCAAAAATGACTCTCGTCCCAACTTCTCTTCAACCGTATTCACTATGAGAGGCATCAGGCAAGAGCTGCCTAGCTGATTCTAGGAAACACATAGAAACATGATAGAAGACAACGTGGGTTTTTTTGTTTGTTTTTGTGGGTTTTGTTTTTTTGGTTTTTTTTGTTTGTTCTGCCATACACCCAGTTATTCATGCATCATAGCAACTGTACTCCTTCCTGCCAGCTAAAATACATGGGTACCTGACTTATCTCTGGTATCTATTTAAAGTCTGTTACCCGGGATTTTATGTCAACTTGAACTATAATCCCTACCTTGATGTCTCAGCTATTTTGGATTTCTCTATTCAGAACTTCCACGCTCGATTCAAACAAATGAAGTTTATTCTCCTTTATCATGTCCATTTCTTCCTACGTTACTTTCTTAGGTCAATGGAAATAGAATTTGAGAGTCACATATCCTCTAAAGAGTTAACAATTTGACTTGAAGCGTTCTTGGCATGTAAGCTCTTTCTTTATAGTCCCATAGTGGCATCCTTAGTTGCAAGTCTTGTATTTACATATATTAATTAGTTTCTTAGCCACAGTTTCTCTGCCCAATTTACCACTTACCAATAAATCTATTTTCCACACAGTTCCTTATTTTTCCAAAAATAAAATGTCATAATGCCATTAACTACACTTAGTTGATGTATTGTATGAAGCATTGTTTTCCTTCAATCTGTAAAATGCCAGTTGAAAGATACACAGACAGATCTCTGCGTTCAGAACTTAGGAATTAACTAAGGTTCAGAGACCAACACCTGTCTTTGTAGGAATAAAGCCAAATAAAAAATTATAGTAATGGGAAATGCATTGATAGTACTAACAATGACCCAGGTGCTGTTCTAAGCATCCTATATGTATGAACTCATTTTATCCTCCCAATATTTGTATTGGATAGGTACTATTATCTCACTTTATAGGTAAGGAAATTGAGACATAGAGGTTAAATAATTTGGACATTCTGCACATCTATCTCCCTTTAGAATATTAATGCTAGATAAGCATTTGTACCTTCTAATCGTTTTCATAAATGTCATGAAATTTACGAAAGACATGAAAATGGCAGAGCATATAGATTAGAAAATTTAGGTGTGCTTCAAAATCATTACAGTATAGAGATATCAAATTACTCTATCCAAACATAAGAGTGACTTGGTCAGGACTTCAAAGCCATCTCTAGAGCTAGGAAGAGATATTGAAAGTGCACCTTTCCATGGGAGGAGGAATTATACAAGAGCAGATTGCGTAAAAAGTGAAATAAATGGTATAGAAGCTATATCGTGGGATGTAAATTTATGATATGGGTCAGTATCTATGATCATTTCTCCCCTCCTCTTTCCCCAAGTGTACATAACTGAAGACTAGAATCCAAAAATAATGGATGTGAGTCACAGTATCTCTTGATTCTATCCCTCAAGTACCATATATGTATAATAAAAGTCATGGGAATTTTGTGGTTTTTTAAATCAGATTTTTGGTTAATTTCCTAAAGTTGAGGGCAAAAGGAGCTCTTGAAAGAGATCAACTCAGAACCAGTGTCATCCTCCATACATTGCTGAGAAATACACTAGCTCCTTGACATCACTTCCTTTACCACATATTATCTATGTAATCAGAAAAGACCAGACAGTGTATATACTCAGAATACTGGAATTCACTTGAAGGCATATCATTGAAGTGAGTATGAATAATGAAAATGAGATTTTTCTTACACTTGAAAATTAAGACACAGAGAGGAAGATTAACTACAAAATGGCTGAAAAAGTGAAGTGAGATGTAAAGACGCTTCTATTTTATCACTATTGAGTCCATACTTTTTAATAATATATTAGCTATCAAATAGTACACAGAGCAGTTTAGGAATGACAGACAATGGTACATGTGAAAGCCCAATTCCCTCCCCTGTTCCTCGAGGTGTATTTGAGGTTTCTATTTCAGTTTGTTTGAGAAATTGCTCCAAAACTTTATATGATGCAATGCCACTACTTTCTTGACTTATATATTTTATAAGGGAATATTGATCCTTTCTATGAAAGATGGAAATTGAACTCACTTGTATCGGCATCTTTTCATTGCTGACCCCATATATGTTTGAAAGTTATATTAATTTCCATTCTTGTATTTAATGGAAACATCTCTTGAAATTAATGTTCATTTCTAAGTTACCTTTGCACAGTTAATTATATTTTAGTTCTATAAGGGCTGTGATGAAAAATAGCCTGCTGCAGAATCAACTTCACTTCCATTATTTACAGCCTGGGACTTTCAATGGGTCTGGCTGTGTCTTTTAGTATTGTTGTTTGTTGTTGTTTGTTGTTCTATTTCTAAATTACATGCGTATGTTGATTTTTTTTGTATGTTTTAGTCACTATACAATTGTATTTATTTGTAAAAAAAAATGAGTTTAGTGTATCTTCCCTATTTCTGTCTTACCTCCTGGTTTTTCATACTTTGATTCCCTCTGAAAGATGCATTCTAAATTTTGTTAGCTCACTATTCAGTAGCTATATTATTATGACTACATGAATATATCCAACAGTATTTCCCTTTTTACTTAAGAATTTCCAGTATATGTTAGTCTTATAAGCATGTGAGATCCATTGCCCAACGAAAATAGATTAAATCCCTCTTTTTCAGGAGTTTATATTAAAGAGAAGAATATAAATTACAAATATAATAACCAAGTAAATTCAGAGGAATATTAGGAGGTGACAAATATCCTGGTCAGAATGAAAAGGGGAACAGGAGAAAGGATATCTGGAGTTGCTTATAGAGAAGGTAGAATACATTTTAAACATGATACCAGGCGCTGTACCATTCGTGTGCAGTGACATCTGAGCAAAGATGTGAATTAAATAAAGGGATTAGCCACCAAATAGGATGGTGAAGGCATTCTATGTGGAGAGAATGGTGAGCATTAAGTCCCTTTGGCTGGAACATGTTTAGATTGGACCTGGAGGATTTAGCAAGGAGGTTGGCTTAGCGGGAATGGGAGACCTCTTGGGGGATGTTGCGAGGGAGACAACAAATGGCTACATCATGAAAGGACCTCATGGAATGTTTTCAAGAACTTTGTTTTTTCCTATGAATGGAATAAGAAACCACTGCAGAAAAATTATCAGCCTTAAAAATTTTTAATCTGGCTACTCTATTGAAAATTGGATGTTGGACTCCAGATGAAGTGGGAAGAACAGTGATAAGATCACCGAAAATAAGAAATTGTAGAATAAACCCTAAGATAGCAGTTGGGATGAAGAGTACTCAAATCTTGATGCATTTTATTTTTTTAACATTTTTAAAAAATGTTTTTAATGTTTATTTATTATTTTGAGGGAGAGAGCAAATGGGGCAGGGGCAGAGAGAGAGGGAGACACAGAATCCGAAGCAGGCTCCAGGCTCTGAGCTGTCAGCACAGAGCCCGTCGTGGGGCTCCAACCCACAGACCACGAGATCACGACCTGAACTGTAGTTGGTGGCTTAACTGAGTCATCCAGGCGTCCCTGTTTTTTAACATTTGTTAAGTGTATATTTACTTTTGAGAGAGAGAGAGAGACAGAGACAGAGACAGAGCACAAGCAGGGAAGGGGCAGAGAGAAGCAGAGACACAGAATCAGAAGCAGGCTCCAGGCTCCAGGCTCTGAGTTGTCAGCCCAGAGTCTGAGGCAGGGCTGGAACTCATGAACAAAGAGATCGTGACCCCAGCAGACATCTGACACTCAACCGACTGAGCCACCCAGGTGCCCCCATTCATTTTAAATGCAAGCAAAAAAGACTTTTCGAAGGGTTGGATGTGAAAAAATAAAAATGGCGGTTTAAGTATGACATGATAGTTTTTGTGCCGAAAGCGTGAAAAGTTAGAGTTGCCATCAAATGAGACAAGGATGGCCTCCGCAGGAGCAGATCAAGTCGAAGAAGAAAATTATGGGTTCATTTTTTGCACATGTTGATTTGAGATACTAACTAGACACATTTACAAGCTATAACTGAGACAGAGGCTGGTACTGTGAATGTAATTTTGGCAATCAGCATATAGATTAAATCCATAAAACTGGAAGAGAACACCAAGGAAATGAGAATAGAAAGTAAAAAGATAGGAGTCTTAAGCCCTGGAACACTTCAACAGAAACAAAAGGACACAAACCTAAGGTGGAAGAACCAGAAAAAGAGCCTAAGAATGAGTTTCCAGAGAGTAAAATATAATTCAGGAAGTAGAGCGGAAAGGTGCACATGGAGGGAGAGGATGATGAACTCGATATGATTGTGCTGCTCGTTTTCTGAAATTCTATGCTGATCCGCTTTGTTATGTCTCTACACAGATTCACTTGTTGGCATTCTCTGTGCCTTGTCCGTAGTCCCTTCTTTGGCTCTGGTAACTCCTCCCCTCCACACTCTCTCTTCTTTCTTTCTAGGACTTTTGTTTCTGTGTATAATTTGCAGATGGGTTGTCTGATTTTTCCCTTTTGTCACCTAATAATTCCATTTCATTTGTTTTTGTTCTATTTTATTGGAGATTTTAAATTCTGATACATTATTGTCTATTGAATTCTTTTTTTTAACCCTCTCAATGTTGCTTTTTATGGCAGCCATTTGTTGATTAATGCTGTACCTTCTTTAAATGCTCAGAAGCTGTCTGTTCTAAAGTTATTTTCACAAACAATTTCTGTTCTTTTCCTGCTGATTTTTTTAATCTTTAGTGTTTATCACAGACTCAATCAGTTACAGCAGAGACTTTTTGCTTTAGTTTTTTAAAGAAAAGTTCTAGTGATCCCTGGTCATTTTCTTTTCTTTAAAAGCAGAGAAATTAAAATACTTTTTTTGAAAATCTGCATATATAGATATGGCCTTTTTTTTTTTTTTTGGTCTTTATTGAGTTGTCATGTGGCTGAACCATTTCACTGGGGGATCTTTAAAGTCAGAATTTTTTCTCAAAGTCATTTCTTTGAGTTGGTAAGATTTTCCACTTTGGAAGAATATATGCCTTGCTAACTGCACTGAAAATTCTAGAATTCCAGCAGGGAAAGAAACTGGTGGGTCCCGATATTCGTAATGTTTGATATGTAAACTTTTCTTTAAACCATTCCTCTTATCTGCAGTCCATAGCCTTTTATTACCCTCTTCAGAGAACGATGTTTAGTCTTCTGTGATAGAGAAGTGTAATTGTCTCTGGACTGCATGGCTGGAGCGGGTGAAGTTTGGGTAAAACTTCCATTTAGAACAATCAATCTTCCTGTTATCACATCAAGATCACCTCCACTTCCAGGTTGGTTACATCCAATTCCAGAAACTTATGAGGGTTCAATTCTACAAATCCAATTGCCCCTCAGATTTTCACAATTGGTTTAATATTCTGCTTTTCAGGGGCGCCTGGGTGGCTCAGTCGGTTGTGCGTCCGACTTCAGCTCAGGTCATGGTCTTGCAGTTTGTGAGTTCGAGCCCCGTGTTGGGCTTTGTGCTAACAAACAGTTCAGAGCCTGGAGCCTGCTTCAGATTCTGTATCTCTTTCTCTCTCTCCCCCCCTCCACTGCTCATGCTCTGCCTCTCTCTCTCAAAATAAATAAATGTTAAAAAAATAATATTCTGCTATTCAGGCTTACTAACTCAGACAACATTTATGCAGTTTCCAAAACACTGTTGATTTTTTCCTCCCCTGTTTCCTTTATGATTTAATACTTAAAACTTATTCTATTGTTTTAGGAGGAGTTTGTGTTTATGGAAGTTAATGAGCACTCAGTTTGCCATGATACTCTTGGATGTCTCTTCTAACATTTATAATTTTAATATATTATATATGATAATATTATCATATTTTTTATCATTTTTCTTCAACGTCCATGTTACTCAAATTAGCAACATTCTTACTTTACACTTTTTTTAAAATAAACTTTTCACTTTGGAGTGATTTTAGGTTACAGAGAAGTTCAGTCAGTAGAACATGTGACTCTTGATCTTGGGGTCATGAGTTCAAGCCCCATGATATGTGTAGAGTGTACTTAAAAACAAAAACAAAAACAAATACACTAAAATTTATCTCTTATACCAAAACTATAATACTTTTGTCACTTTCCTAAATATAGGCATACCTTGGAGATATTGTGGGTTTGGTTCCAGACTACTGCAATAAAAAGAACATTGCAATAAAGCTAGTCAAATAAATGTTTTGGTTTCCCAGCATATATGAAATTTGTGTTTACACTCGACTATAGTCTATGAAGTATACAACAGCATGTGTCCAAAAGATTTAAATACTTCAGTTAAAAATACTTTATTGATAAAAAAAAAAAAAGGCCAACCATTATCTCAGCTTTCAGAGTCATAATAATCTTTTGGCTGGTGGAGAGCCTTATCTCGATGTTAATAGCTGTGGACTGGTCAGAATGGTGGTTGCTGAAGGCTAGGATGACTGTGATATTTCTTAAAGTGAGACAAAAATGGAATTTTTTACATCAATTGACTCTTCGTATCACATATGATTTCTCTGTGGCATGTAAACTGTTTTATAGCATTTTACCCACATAGAACCTCTTCCAGAATTGGAATCAATCCTCTCAAACACTCCATCTGCTTCATTAACTTTTTTTAAAGTTTATTTATTTTTGAGAGAGAGAGAGGAGAGAGAGAGAGAGAGAGAGAGAGAGAGAACTTGAGAGGGGGAGGGGTAGAGAGAGCAGGAGAGCAAGAGAATCCCAAACAGGCTCCAAGCCAACAGCACAGAGACCTATGTGGGCTGGAACTCACAGACCTCAAGATCATAACCTGAGCCCAAATCAAGAGTCAGACACTTAACCAACCAGGAGCTACCCATGTGCCCCTATAGACTAAGTTTATGTAATATTCTAAATTCTTTGTCGTCATTTCAACAATTTTCACAGCATTTTCACTGGGAGTAGATTCCATCTCAAGAAAGAACTTTCCTTTTTTATTTAAAATCTTTAAAGTTTATTTATTTTGAAAGACAAAGACAGTATGAGCAGGTGGGGGGCAGAGATAGAGGGAGAGAGATTGAGAATCCTACGCAGGCTCCACACCATCAGCACACAGCCCAATGTGGGGCTTGAACTCACAAAACTGAGATCATGACCTGAGCAGAAACCAAGAGTCAGGCGCTTAACTGACTGAGCCACCCAAGCGCCCCTCAAGAAACCATTTTCTTTGCCTGTCCATAAGAAGCAACTCATCTGTTAAAGTATTGTCATGAAATTGCAACAACTCAAATATAATAATGAAGAATTTGGAAATATTGTGACAATTACCAAAATGTGACACAGAGACACAAAATGAGCAAAGGCTGTTAAAAAAAAATGGTGCCTCAACGTTGTCTCAACACAAGTTTGCCACAAAACTTCAATTTGGAAAAAAAAAAATTCAATGTCTACAAAGTGCAAAAAATACAGTAAAATGGAGGAATGCCTATATAAATTCCCTCAAAATATTATGAAATGTACACCTCATTTATTATAGTAACTTAATAGTGTCTTTTTGTTTTCTTTCTTTCCATAGGGATAGTTTTAAAGTAGCTTAGGATACTTAAAGAGAATGTTTTTGGCATCATCATCACATAAATTCTTTTTTCTTACATTCAACTAATTCTTTAAAACCATTATAAATTACACCTCAGTGTATTCATGTTCATTTTTTTAGTTGTTTTGCTATTTATGGGGGTTCTATTTGTCCTATTCTCCGCTAATGGAAATATGACTATTATGTTTTGAAAACATCGTGTTTACAACAGTTTCAATCATTAAACCTATTCATAGAATCATTTTTATTTCCAAAGATGTCTGCCTGTGTTTGTCCTGTTGAATCACAACTCCCCCCCACCAGTCCATATTCTTTTTATAATTAAGTATGCATTTTTTAAACATAAATCATCAGTCATATGTGTTAGGATATTTTGCACACATTTTTGTTCTCTTTTTGAAATTTCACACCAATTCTTTTGCAATCCAGACCTTCCTTCCCTGATTATTAATCTGTTTTTGTGATCTTATTAAGTATCCTACTGTAACAGAAAGCAGTAGAGTTTATTAAATTTGACTAACAGTAACGCATGTGCTTTTGGCTCCTTCAAAAGACTGAAGTGACAGGGATTAGACAATAGCTGTTTTCCAGAAATAATCCCATGATCTGACATTTATGGCTAGGACAGCTGGTGTAGTCTAGTTCCTTGTGTCAGGAATAATTTAGTATTTATGTGGCACTTCACATTTTCAAAGTGCTCTTCAATCATTAATAAAACATTTCCTTGGACACTCCTGTCAGAGAGGTCAGAATCACTACCAGTAACGAGAACCACTTAATAACAAAATGGTGACAAAGTTACCATAATCCTCTTTGTTTCTTGGTGTTCATTTTCAAGCATGTAAAATTTGAGCATTTATTAAAACCTTTGACTGTAGTGCATTAAATACCTTGAATTTACAATAAAGATGTGTTACTATAAAAGATATTCTAAAAAGCTTAAGAAGCTATAACTCCCCTTTCAAAAGCGGGCTGATGTGTGTTTTAGTAGACATAAAATAAATACTCTATTGACTAAAGGCTATTCTATTAATTCAGACAGGAGAGGATTCTAGAATATGTAACATTTGAGCAATGTCTTGACCAGAATTGAATACTGTAAGAGAGATTGATTAGAAGTTGAAGTCATACATGAGAAGGATTTCTGTCTTTCAAGTGAGTTTAATGGAAACATTAATTACCATTTTTCAATTAGATAATCCAAAAGAGTAGTAGGAAATGTTCCCAAATGTTTTTGAACTAAGATACATCTGGAAAACACCATGTTCTTGTGCTCAGTTACCACGAAATAAAATTGTTACCGGTTCACAAATGATGTTGTGGCCTATGTGTGTGATGTGTGGTGATGTTTTTTTATACTACTCTCCTAAGAAGATTTTGGGAGGACATCCTTCCTTCTTAGTCTCTAAAGCTATCTGGGCCTGTTTCTTGTTTTGCTTTACTTTTATTTAAGGGAGGATAATCAATAAAATAGACATATTCAGAAGTATTGTTTTCTTCCTTGATACTTTTTTGGGACAAATTTATTATTCCATCCCACATGTCAATTTTCTTGTAAAAAAGTACTATGACCAGGGCACCTGGGTAGCTCAGTCTAGTTAAGTGTCTTCCTTCGGACCAGGTTATGATCACGAAGTTGTGAGTTTGAGCCCTGCATTGGCCTCTGTGCTGACAGCAATGAGCCTGGAGCCTGCTTTGAATTTTGTGTCTCCCTCCCTCTCTGCACCCCCCCCCCACACTCCTTCTCTCTCAAAATTAAGTAATCTTTAAAAAAAAGTGCTATTACCAACGTATTATTTTCTAAAATATGTATTTTTGAGAGTTAAATCCACTTTTTAAAATTCTTATATTGTTAATCTGTGATTTCTATTTTGTTTGTGATCAGGCTTACTTAAAGTGCTATTAATTTATTATTTCAAATAAATTCTGGCTTTTAAATATTTTTTCGGTCTCAAGAGTTGGCTTTTCTTTTTAATGTCAGATAAGAAATATTTTAGGTTTGGTTGATGCATGCACTCTATTGCAACTACTCAAATTGGTCATTGTAGCATGAAAGCAACAATGTAATACATATAGGAATAAGCATGGCTGCGTTCCAATTACGCTTTCTTTTAATAAAAACGTCATGGTTGTTGCAAGTTGAGTAAATGTTTGATAACAGGAATATCAGTGTTTGGGACATAAGTCATCTTTGAAGCATCTCTGGGCAATGTGCCACATTATCTAACTCAATTTTAGAAGGAAAACACTGGCAGTATTTGGCTTAAAGGAGGTCTACAAAGTTTCTGGTATAATGAGAATCAGATCACAGAACTCTTAAAAATTGCCTAAAATAACCACTTGCTCATGTTTAATTAGAGTAAAAACAACCTGCTAAGGACTACAAAACTCTGTATCATCTAATTCCTTTTACCTTGAGACAGTCTGTCTCACTGCCCACTTTCCTGTAACAATGACACGTTCTTTAGGTCTTGATACATCTAGTCTGTTCCTTTGTCAGGAACAGATTTCTGGAGCTGCAGAATACAATGACTGATATGCAAAATTCAATAGAAAGTTTCGAGAGCAGACTTCATCAAACAGAAGAGTCAGTACATTCTTGACAGGTCCTTTGAAATTATTGAGTTGGAGAAACAAAATAAAATAAAATAATAAAATAAAATAAAAAATAAAGAAATGAAAGTATGTGGGATTTCTAGACCATGTTTAAGTGAAACGATGTATGCATCAGATGAGTACCAGAAGGATAAGAAAATGAGAAAAAGTAAAAAGGGTAAATTTCTAACTTAAAGAAATGCTGGTTGAAACTTTCCCATATCAAAGAGGGAAATGCACGACCAGACTCATGAAGCCCAAAGAACAAACCAAACAAAGGGAATCCATCACCACTTACAAGAAATGTTACAGGGAATTCTTCATTTTGAAATAAAATAATGCTAAACAGAAACAAGCAAGTCTGTAAAAGGTAAAGGTATTTAGTCTAACTCAGAATACTCAGTAATATAAGGATGATGAGTATGTTAATTTTGTCCCTAGTATAAAAGTTAAAAGACAGAATTATGAAGAATACCTGTAACCACAAAAATGTGTTAATGGATATACAAAAAAAAAGTTAATTCTGACATTAATAAAAAGTTGGGGGAGAGGGAATAAAATTGTAGATTTTTTGCATGTGATTATAGTTAAGTTGTAACAGTAAAACACTGTTATAACTATACGAAGTTTTAGGTAAGCCTATAGTAACCATAAACAAAAACCTATGAAAGAAACCCAACAGGAAAAGAAAAAAAAAATCAAAGTCTACGATTACAAAAAAAAAAAAAAATCAAACCCCAAAGGAAGAGAGGAACACACAAAAAAAAGAACTACACAATACACAGAAAACATCCAAATGACAGTAGTCCTTTCAATTATCTACTAATTACTTCAAATGTAAGTGAATTAAACTTACCAATAAAAGATATAGAGAGAGGAGGTTGTCCAAGATGACAGTGTAAGAAAACCCTAAATTCACCTTGACCCACAGACACACCGACTCTACAGCTATATATAAAATAATTCCTAATGAAAAAGAACTGAAGATTAGCTGAACAGATTTCTCCACAAGGGATAAACAGGCCACATCAAGACAGGTAGGAGACACAGGCTTGCCAAAAATCCTACCCCCAGCATGGTGACTCACAATAGGGAAGAATCATATTGGTCCAGAATCTCTCCCTGAGGACTGGGGGATTGTGCCTCATACTGGGCACCCCAACCCTTGAGACCTGCACTAGAGAAACAAGGTTCAAACACATGGATTTGAAAACCCATGGGGTTGATGTCTAAGGCATCTGGGGGTTAGTGTGGATCAGAGATCATCCTTTTGAAGAGCTCCAAGGACCTAGTGCAAAGGCTGTGGCTTGAAAGGTAACTGGATTCTATGTGAAGGAGATTTAGCTGCCAATTTTAAAGTGCCTGCCCAAGGGGTGAGAGTCAGTTGAGACTTTCTTTGGGGATGAAGGCATTTGCTAGTGCACTTTACCTCTACCTTGCTAATGGCAGATGGGTGCATGCAGACAAAGCCTCACTAAAGTTTGGGTAGGTCCCACACCCAGCACTCTTCCCCAGCATCACTAAAGGTCAAGGCGCGTCTTGGCCCAAGTGCTCTTCCTCTGAATCACAAAAGGCACAGATGTGCCCCGTCATCAGCACTCTCCTGTAGCCTTGCTAAAACTGATGGGTGGGTGCAGTCCACACAGGGCATGCCACTTTATCGCCTGGCCTTGGTGGCCAGAGGTACTTATTTTTTCTGAGCTCCATGGGATTATAACAATTGGGAAAGACAGTTCTGGACAGGCTCCCACACTCAGGACACTGTACAGAGAGAAGACTGTAAGACATCCTTAATGTACCTGTGGAAAAGGCCCCTCTACTTGTCCTGAAGCTTAAACCTGAGAGAAGGACTTCAGTATGGCCACATGCTAAAAGCCACAGAGGCATTCTCAGGAAACACAAGCAGGAAGAAACCCTCTGAGCCCTCCATTAGCCTCACTACAGGTCACTGCTACTTCCCAGAAAGGAGCTTATATATTCATCTGAAGCTCCGATTTTTACAACAGTTTCCCAGTGGACAATTCCAGATCTGTTCTACGAGGTCAGCAGAGTTTACAATTTCAGTCCCACAAGACTGGATATATTAACATACTTTAAAAGCTTCTGCCTGAGGATCTGGCTTTCAACCAGCCTGAAACTAGGTGCCGCCTGGTATCAGTCCGTCTGGAACACTGGCAGGTCTTGGCATACTCTCAACAACTAGGAACCATCAAGAATAAGCCAGGCTACTTAGACAATCACAGAAGCTCAAGAAATAACAAAGAACTAGGGCAAAATTGAGCACTAAGTTTCATTTCCTACACAATGCTACTACTTCAAGCCTGAGAGAGAGGGCAGCTGTTTATAATAGGGATAGACAGGATAAGTTAGGCAGAGAGGGAAAGGTTAGCACCTGAGGTCCCTGGGTGGGGGAAAACACATATTTTGGAACAATGTTGGGAGGGTCTGGCCACAGCAAACTCCCTTGGGTATAAGGTTCATGTTAAGAATGTAACAGACACCAGCTGCTCCACTGAGGGTCCCCTCAGGAATTTGACAAAAGACCTAACTAAAAATAAGTAGACCATAAAATGCATGATCCATAAGGAAAGGTATGGCACAGACCACCCCTTATACAATGGAAACAAGCCAATCAAAAAGGAATGGCTAGGCATTTAGTTATTTAGCCAGTAAGAGTAGAACTGGAGAAGGAACAAGGGAGAACAGAAGTGGGGGCCGGTCAGAACCTTATAAAACAAAGTCCCTTGCCTATAGTCCATGGGCATTCACTTTCTAATGTCCCCTCTTTGCAAGGAGAGTTTTCATATTATTCTTGCTTTCTAATCTTATACTCTAATAAACTTTTGCCTGCTGCTCATTTTATTCTGTGTCCACTCTTCATTCTTCAAAGTGGTGAGATAATGAACCTTGGGTATTGAGGTAAAGAAATCCTGCAGCATTCCCACCTAACACACAGCAACAAATGCAATGTTATGCAAAATGAAAAGACAGAACAATATGTTCCAAATGAAAGAATTTGATAAAAACTCAGAAAAAAAAAGACCTTAATGAATGGAAATAAGCAATCTACCAGATAGAAATCAAATTAATGGTCATAAAAATGCTCACCCCACACTCAGCAATAGAATGAATAGAGAATTAGAATATTAGAATAGAGAATAGAGAGAATTTCAAAAGAGATAAAATATATATGAGAGTACTAAAAGGAGTCACAGAGCAGAAGAAAACTGATTGAGCTGAAAAATATATTAGTGGGGTTCAACAGCAGATTAGCTGAAGGAGAAGACTAGATCAGTGACCTGCAAAACACAGCAGTGGAATTCACCCAGGGGCGCAACTAGAAAAAAAGAATTAAAAAAAAAAGAATATAGCTTAAGGGACCTATCAAACAATATCAAGCAGAATAACATGTATATTATAGTGGTCCCAGAAGGAGAAGATAGGGAGAAATGTACAAAAAAACCTGTTTTAAAAATAATGACTGAAAATTTCCCTAACCTGCAGAAGGAAACAGACATCTGTATCTAGGAAACACAGACAATTCAAATAAGATGAACCCAAAGACTTCCACACCAAAACACATCATGATTAAAGTGTTGAAAGTTAAAGAGAGAATCTTAAAAGCAGCAAGAGAGAAAAAAAAAAAACTATTATGTATAAGGGAATCTTTATTGGATTATCAGCTGATTTTTCAGCAGAAACTGCAGACCAGAAGGAAGTGGCATAACATATTCAATGTGCTGAAAAGGAAATACTTTCAACAAAGAATACTGTGCCCAGCAAAGTTATAATTAAGAATTGAGGAGTACTTGGATGGCTCAGTCAGTTGAGCTTCTGACTCTTGTATTTAGCTCAGGTCATGATCTCACAGTTCGTGAGTTCAAGCCCCTCATCGGACTCTGTCCTGACAGCTTGGAGCCTGCTTGGGACTCTCTCTCCCTCTTTTTCCACCCCTTCCCTGCTCTCTCTCTCTCCCCCTCAAAATAAATAAATAAATAAAAATTGAATGGGAGATAGAATTTTCCAGACAAGCAAAGGCTAAAGGAATTTATCACTATGAAACGAGTTTTACAAGAAATTTTAAAAGGACAGTTTTAAGCTGAAAAGAAAATGCACTAATGAATAACAACAAAACATTACAGTAAAAATCTCATCGGTAAAGGAAAATATACAATAAAGGTAGTGGATTAACCTTTTATAAACCTAATATGAAGGTTAAAAGAAAAAAAGTAGTAAAAAAATTATAACTATAATAATTAGTTAAGGGATGCAAAAAAAGATGTAAAATATGGCATCAAAAAAATGTGGGGAAAGAGCAAAATGTAAAGTTTCTAGAATACGTTCAAATTCAAGTTGCTACAAACTGAAAATATGCTGTTAAATAGTCTTATACATGAACCACATGGTAACCACAGAGCATAAGCCTATAGTAGATACACAAAAGATAATACAAAGTATCCAACATAACACTAAAGAAAGGTATCAAGCCACAATGGAAGAGAGCAAGTAAAGAAATGAACAGAGAGGAAGTACAAAAACATCCGGAAAACAATTAACAAAACAACAAGAAGAACAAAACTATCACTAACACTTTAAATGTAAGTGGGCTAAATCTCCACTCAAAAAGCATAGAATGGCTGAATGGATTTTTTTTTAATCACCTATTTTTTCACCTACAAGAGACACAATTCAAATATAAGGACATAGACTGAAAGTAAAGAGATGTAGAAAAAGATCCCATGAAAATGCAAAGAAAGCTGTTACAGCTACACATCAGAAAAAATAAACTTTACACCGAAGACTATAATAAAAGACAAAAAGAGGCATTACACAATTATAAAGGGGTCAATCTAAAAAGAGGATGTAACTTTGTAAATATTTATGCACCCAATATAGGAGGACCTAAGTATATAAAGCAAATATTGATAGTCATAAAGGAGAAATCAGCAATACAATAATAATATGACACTTTAATACACCACTTATATCAATGAATAGATATTCCAGGCAGAAAATCAATAAGGAAACATTGGCCTTAGAACAGATGATATATATATATATTGATATATATATATATATCTCACATGTGAATATATATATATTCATATATATATATTCACATACACTTGAGAAGAATGCATTCTGTGATATGCATTCTTCTCAAGTGCATGTGAAAAATGCTCTAGAATAGATCTAGAATAGATAATTACACAAAAACAAGTTTCAAAGTGTTTAAAAAGACAAATCATATCAAGCATCTTTTCCAACTACAACAATATGAACCTATAAATCATTACAAGCCGAAAACTGGGAAAACTACAAATACATGGAGATCAAGCAACAGGTTAGTGAACAACTACTGGACCATAGAAGAAATCAAAGGAGAAATACAATGATACCTAAAGACAAATGGAAACAGAAATACAACATACTAAATTTTATGTGATGCAGCCAAAATGATTCTAACAGGAAAGTTCTGCATTACACAAGTCTACCTAAGAAACAAAAGACATTTCAAACAACCAATATAACTTTACCTCCAAAGGAATGAGAAAAGAAGAACAAAGCCCAAAGTTAATATAGGGAAGGGAAAAAGTAAAGATTAGTGCAGAAGTAAATGAAATATCAATTGAAAAGACAATGGAAAAGATTAATGAAACTAAACTGGTTCTATGGAAAGAGAAACAAAACTGGCTAATATTTAGCTAGACCTACGAGGAAAAAAATGAGTCTCAAATCAATAAAATCATAAATGAAAGAAAAACACAAGTGATGCAACAGAAATACAAACAATCAAAAGAGATTATGAATGATTACATGACAACAAATTTGACAACCTAAAAGAAATGGATAAATTCCTACAAATATACAATCCCTCAAGAATACATTATGAAGAAATTGAAAATATGAATGGAATGATTATTGAGATTGAGTCAGTGATCCTAAACCTCCCAGCAAAAAAAAAAAAAAAAAAAAAAAATGTCCAGCACCAGACGGATTCACTGATGAATTCTACCAAAGAACTTAATATCTATCCTTCTCAAAGTCTTACAAATAATAGAGGTAATACTTCTAAACTCATTTTATGAGGCCAGAATTACCCTGAAAATAAAACCAGACATGAACACACACACACACACACACACAAAGGAAAATTATAGACCAATATCCCTGATGAACATAGACACACAAATTCTCAACAAAATATTAATGAACCAAATTCAAGAATACATTAAAAGGATCATACAGTGTGCTCAAGTAGGATTTATTCCATGGATTCAAGGATGTTCGGACAGTCACAAATCAATCAAAATAATATACTGCATTAACAAAAAGATAAAAACCATAAGATCATCTCAATAGATGCAGAAAAGCATTCAACTAAATTCAACATTGTTTATGATAAAAACTCTCAACAAAGTGGATATAGAATGAATGCACCTCAAAATAATGGAAGTCATATATGGCAAACCTACAGCTAACATTGTCCTCAATGATGAACAGCTAAAATCTCTAAAATTAAGTATAAGACATAGATGCCAAGTCTTACTACTTTTTTCAACATACTATTGGCAGTTCTAGTCAAAGCAATTAGGCAAGAAAAAAAAATGCATCCAAATTGGAAAGGAACAAGTAAAAGTGTCACTATTTGCAGATGCTATGATTCTTTATATAAAAAAACCCTAAAGACTACACACACACACACACACACACACTCACACACACACACACACACACAGAACAAATGAATGAATTTAGTAAAGTTACAGAATACAATAAAAATATATATAAAACTGTTGCATTTCTATACCCAATAACAAACTATCAGAAAGATAAGAAAATTTCATTTATAATTGCATCAAGAAGAATGAAATACCTAGAAATAAATTTATCCAAAGAGGTAAAAGACGTGTATAATGAAAACTGTAAGGTATTAATGAAATAAATTGAAGACATAAATAAATAAAAGACATTCCATGTTCATACCCTGGAAAATATGATATTGTTAAAATGTCCATGATACTCAAAGAAATATACAGACTCAGTACAATACTTACCAAAATTTCAATGGCAACTTTATAGAAATAAAACAAACAATTCTGAAGTTTGTATGAAACCACAGGAGACCTCAAATAGCCAATGCAATATTGAGAAAGGAGAACAAAGGTAGAGGTATCATGCTTCCTGATTTCAAGCTATAGTACAAAGCTATAATAATCAAAACAGTATGGTATTGGCGTAAAAACAGACACATAAACTAATGTAATAGAATAAAGAGCCCAGAAATAAACCCACCCAAATATGGTCAATTTATGACAAAGGAGGAAATAATACACAATGGGAAAAGGACGATCTCCTCAATAAATGTTATTTAAAAAAACAAAACTGGACAGCCACACGTAAAAGAATGAAACTAGACCAGTATCTTACACCATACATAAAAATTAAATAAAAATAGACTAAAAACTTGAATGTAAGACCTGAAGCCATTAGGTTACTAGAAGAAAACATAGGCAGTAAAGTCCTTGACATCTGGTCTTGGCACTGATTTTAGGACCTGACTCCAAAAGCAAAGTCAACAAGTGGACTTCATCAAATTGAAAAACTTCTGCACAGCAAAGAACCCATAAACCAAGTGAAAAGGCAACCCACTGAATAGGAGAAAATAATTAGGGGTTAATACCCCAAATTTACAAAGACCTCAAACAAATTAATGACCAAAAAAAGCCAATCTGATTAAAAGCTTGTCAGAAGAATGAATAGGTTTTTTTACCCAAGGAAAAACTAAAGGTGGCCAATGCACATGAAAAAATGTCATTAGTTATTAGGGAAATGCAAATCAAAACCACAATGAGACATTAACTCAACACCAGTCAGAAGGGCAATTATCAAAATGGCAAAGAACAAGTGTTAGAGAGGATGTGGAATAAAGGATTTGAAGAAAATGTATTATTGTATGATGTCCATATCATTATGATACATTAATCATTATATGATATACACAATTATTTTATCTTACTCATTATAATATATGCACAGGAAAGCAATCTTTAGTCGTCCTTAGCTGTCATTTTTTACTGTATGGGATAATTCTTGACAAAGAAACTCAATAATTTTTTCTGGAACTATAAAATATATAAAGTATGTAGAGAGAATGATACAATCATAAAACCCTGGGTCAATAGCTGTGCCATTTGTTGATATGGGAAATACTGGAAGAAGTTTTGGTTGTAGAGAAGCATAAGAGTTTCTTTTAGACCAGGCTTAATAATCACCAAGGACAGGATTAAGAAGATATCAGAGATGGAGAGATGAAACGAGGCATGAGTGCTGGCGCAATATTTAAATAATAAGAAGTTATAGAAATAAAACTTCAGCTGTGTGACAGGCTGATGAGAGCTTTAGTCAGAAAAAAAAAATTCCATTTGGTTTAGCCACACGGAGATATTAACAAGTGCAATGATGGATTTAAAGGGTGGAAACCCGCTGAAAAAGAGTAAAAGAGTAATTTAACTGATAGATTAAGAAGTAGAAGCTGTTTGTAGAAAAACATTTTGTAAAATAGACAAAGAGAATGAATTAATAGGGCCATGGCTGGAAGGGGATATTTTATAAGGATGTTTTTCAGACAGACCTACCCTGGTTCATATAAGGTAAGAAGTGTTCACAATGCCTGCTGAGCAGACACCAGATTTTGAAGATTTGATGGGAATAATATACATACTTTTAAACTTTTTAATGCTTATCTTTAAGAGAGAGACAGAGTATTAGCAGGGGAGGGGCGGAGAGAGAGAGAGAGAGAGAGAGAGAGAGAGAGAGACAGAATCCAAAGCAGGGTCCAGACTCTGAGCTGTCTGCACAGAGCTCCATATGGGCTCAAACTCATGGACTGGGAGATCAGGACCTAAGCTAAAGTCAGAGGCTTAACCAACTGAACCACCCAGGTGCCCCAAATATAAATTGTTTCTTAAGCATATTTTATATTGAGTACATATCAAGGTGGCAATATGTTTAATATGTTGAGTTAAATAACATATTATGAAAAATAGCTTTACATATTTCTTTTTTATTTTTAATGTGGTTACATATGTGGCTCACATTGTATTTCTATTGCACAGGGCTGACATAAAATATAATGAAAAGTCTGACTCAACTGAGGGAGAGATAGGAAAGGAAGAGGAAACTAATTTCTCTCAATTTTATAGACAAAAGATGAAATTATAAATAAGGTTGATTGGGTTCAATCTTTTAAAGAAGGCAGAGGATGCATATAGCTGCAAAAAATATGTCTTGAATTGTGGAGACAAAGTGTGAAAGTTTAGGTGTGCTTTCTGTATGTGGTATATGTTCCATTGTTTCAGTGGATTGCTTTTATGCGGTTTGGATCTAAGATGGCAAGCTGTGGTGGACATATGCTAGGCTGGTCTCTCTCATGATATCCATTCGCATCCATACCTTTGTAATCACTTCCTTACGTGTGGGTTGGATCTGTGACTTGCTTCAAGCTAATAGAATATGACAAAAGTGAAGAGGTGTTGCCAATGGAATTAAATTTCCCAATCAGTTCTATTAGAGTTGATCAAAATGGACACTATTTTGTGCTGGGCTGACTTAATCAGGTGAAAGCCCTTAAAAGAGGGACTAGGACTTCCTGGAGCTGAAATATTGTCCTTTCTGGTTTGATGAAGTAAGCAGTCATGCTAAGGAAGCTCACTCACAAAAACAAAACAAAACAAAACACAAAAAACAGAAAACAAAAAAAAAAAGAAAACAACAAACAAACAAACACTGCAGGTGGCCTCTGGGAAATTTAGCAGCCTCTAAGACCTGAGAGTGGCCTCCATCCTCGGATGTGCAGAAAGCCAGTGCCAACGCTTATACAGTCATGAGAAAATGACTCCTACCAACAACCCGAATGATCTTTGAAGCAGATTCTGCCTCGGGTGAGCCTCCAAAATGAGAATGTGGTCTGGTTTACAGCCTGATTGTAACTTTTTGAAACCCTGAGCAGAGCAGCGACTGAAGTTGTGTTCAGATGCTTGACTCGAGAAATGTGAGGTAATAGACGAAAGGTGATTAAAATTGCCAAGCCTGTGCTTATCTGTAAGGCAGCAACAGAAAAATAATACATAGCCTTTTCCCTTTAAACAATTTGGATGGTGCACATCAGAGTTCTGGACCTCTAAAAAAGCTGAGTTCTAGTCTGAGATATAGTATTTAAATCTGTTTTAATCTTCTCATTTCACTGTTGTATGCAAAAACAAAATTGGCCTAAATTAAATCTTTGATTATTTTCAACTCCAACAGTCTATTTGATTATGAAATACCCAGAGAAGGATTCTCCATGATTTTCTACAACTTTCAGAGCCACCTTAAAACTTGGAACCACTTTTCTGCAACTTTATACCAATAAGACATTGGCAACAGACATATGTACAAAGAGTGTGCACTAAAGAACAATAAATATAGAATATGCTAAAAGTGTCACAAAAATTCATTTGTTATTTTGCATTTGGAGGTTTGCCAATAATGACTTCTGAAGATCTTCTAAGAAAAATCTATTGATATTTTATATTAATCTTAGATTTTAAAGTGTTTAAAAACCTTTTGAGTGTCTTGAAAATTTTTTCATCATTTATTCATTTTTGAGAGACAGAACCTGAACAGGGGAGAGGTAGAGAGACAGGGTGACACAGAATCTGAAGCAGGTTCCAGGCTCTGAGCTGTCAGCACAGAGCCCGACATGGGGCTCAAACTCACAAACTGTGAGATCATGACCTGAGCCGAAGTCAGATGCTTAACCAACTGAGACACCCAGGTGCCCCTGAGTTTTCTTTAAAGTAAACAATACTTAATTATGAAAATGAAGTGCAGATTAATTGATACGAGATACAACTGTTTCGTGGTCTACTAAAATGGCCCAGCAAAACTTACATGAAATCGTACAGGCATTGCTTCTGAGTCTTAGAAGTTGAGTCTGATCATGAAGTGGGACAGCAACTTTCTTCCCTTCTTATATTTTTGTCAAATAATACAATAACTTAAATTTTAATAGCAAAATCAAGAGGAGGGGCTTAGAGTGAAATGTGTATAACACATCATAAAAATGACTGGCAGATTTTATAAATGGATTATAGTAAATAATAAATTCATGAAGACAGATATCTGGTAGGGTGGTGTAGGGTCTTATATTTATTCCTGTCAGAGTTAGTATTCCCATTGATGATGCAGAAAAATAAGTAAAGCAGCCACTAACCCGTATTTTCACATGAAATTACATTGAAAGAATGTGTGGCGGGGCGCCTGGGTGGCTTGGTTGGTTAAGCGTCCAACTTCAGCTCAGGTCAGGATCTCACAGTCCGTGAGTTCGAGCCCCGCGTCGGGATCTGTGCTGACAGCTCAGAGCCTGGATCCTGTTTCAGATTCTGTGTCTCCCTCTCTCTCTGCCCCTCCCCTGTTCATGCTCTGTCTCTCTCTGTCTCAAAAATAAATAAACGTTAAAAAAAATTAAAAAAAAAAAGAATGTGTGGAGAGAAAACGAAACAGCACAAAACAAATAGACTGACAAGATCACAGCAGTCCCCTGTAGTTGAGAGTATAAAGGGACTCTTCAATCGAAGAGTCCCTTACACAAATCAGGGTACAAATGAATGCCAATGGGGTCAGTGATTATTTCATTATGTGGAACTGAAAAAAGGAAAGGCATGTGAGAAAGAAATACTGGAATGTGTCAAAATATGATTCATTATTATACAAAAAGATAACAGCACAAACATTTCAGGGGGAAGAAAAGGAAACATCAGTATTTTTTAGACTTGAGAATTAACTGTGAATTTTGAAACAGATTTGCAAAAATTAAGTGGCCAAATTATGAATCTGTTTGGGTGGGAAAGAGAACCACAAGGCCTGACTCAGTCACAAGATCACTTCTTATTCACGTTGTATGTGATCTAAAATAATAACCTCATTTTTGTATTGTGAATAAGTCATTGTTTCCAAAAGTATAGCACATTTGACTGAAGTAGGGCTCGTCTCCAAAATGGGCCTTTCTTGCTTTTGTTTCTACATTGAGAGCATATGTTGTATTTTAATTTCCTTAGGGAGTTAATAATTGTAATATATAGTTTCCTTTATCCTTTATAGGTATTTGTACAGTAAAACTATACAACAGCTTCTGCCCTCTTCTCTACAACATCCTTCCATCCCAATTTATTCTTGCATGAAACAGTAGCTTTAGGTACTTAGGTACACTTAGTAGGCGAAGAGTTGAACACAGAGAGTGAGATATGTTGGAAAAATTCAAGGCTTAGTAAGAGATCTCTGGAATCAGCCAAGCTCTACAGTTTCCCAGCTATGCTTCCCCAGGTACGAAACTAAATTTCTCTGTATGTTGGTTTCCACAAACTGGAAACTGGAAACACTGACACATAAGTCAGTGTGTAGTGAGACTTAAATAAGATAAGCTTAACTAAAAAAAAGAAATTTAATACATATGAATAGTATATAAAGTGTGATGGAAAATAAATTTCACTCTATCCAGGCAAAAATAAAGTAGGTGCTAGTCATCAATGGCTGAGCTGACAATAATTCTCTCTCTATCCAATGCTATCCCATTTCTCATAATCGACTTCCATCTGTCTTCTATTGCTTATGTGAGCAAGTTGATTTTGTCTTGTCTCTTGCTTGCTCTTCCCTTATGTGTCTGAAATTTGCAGCAAAACACGAGAGGCAATGAAGCAGTTACTGAATTTTTCCCTTGAGCAGAAGTTTTTAAAGTTAAAATTTTGAAGATTAAAGGAAAATTAAAGATGAGGTATAAAGGTTTTATAAAGATGAGAGCGTAACACCTCCAATGATGTCACATTCTGTTTGACTTAGTATACAACCACATAATCTCAACTGTCCTGTTTTGCAATCATCATCAAAAAATCCCCTTTTTGGGGGGTGCCTCGGTGGCTCAGTCGGTTAAGCATTCGACTCTGGCTCAGGTCACGATCTCACGGTTTCTGGGTTTGAGCCCCATGTCCGGCTCTGTGCTGACAGCTCTGAGCCTAGAGCCTGCTTCAAATTCTGTGTCGCCCTTTCTCTCTACCTCTCTTTGCCCCCCCCCCCCCAATAAAGGACAACAAAAAAATCTCCTCTTTTGGAATTCAGAACAGAAATTTTGAAGTTTTATGAAACTATTAGGTAATGACTAAGTTTCTCACTATAGTTACAAGAAAAGATAGGAGGAAAAAGTAGATAAATATTTTAGTTCTTTTCTTTTGCCCTTTAGGATTTAAGTTATTTTTAAGTGGAGTAATAAAAGCTGTCTAAGTTGATTTATACAGTGATAAAACCATGCTAATTCTAAGATATTCATGCATTTGAATATTTTGCAGATGATCCATCAATCTTATATAGGTCTCATATTTTCTTACAATAGAACCTCTTGGTTAGTATCTAGTGACTGATTTACTTGCTAACTGAATTAAAACATTGATGTTTTTGAGACAATTTTAGGGTGCGTTAAAGCTACCCTCATTTAGTAAGTATGTTATTGTTTGAATATTTCTAAATGGTTGTGTGCCCATTCACAAAATGAAGATATCGATAGCTTTCAGTTCTAGATAAACCCTAGGCCAAATAAGGGACAGGGTCTGATGAGGGGCAATGCAAAAGAAAGCTTATTGTAGCCTTCTGTATTTAACTACATAAGGGCACTTGGGTTGCTCACTGAGTTAAGTGTCTGACTTTGGCTCAGGTCATGATCTCACGGTTCATGAGATCTCACGGTTTGAGAGTTGAGAGTTCAAGTCCTGCATCAGGCTCTGTGCTGACAGCTCAGAGCCTGGAGCCTGCTTGGGATTCTGTCTGTCTCTCTCTCTCTCTCTCTCTCTGTGCCTCTGCTTGCTCATGCTGTCTCTTTCAGTCTCGCAAAAATAAATACACATTAGAAAAAATTTAAACACACAGACTGACCAAATACATTGATAAAATCTAACCTTGAAAAACAATGACATTTATTAGGAAGTAGTAGACAGTGGCGGAGGACTGAGCCATGGTCTCAGCATTGGGCTGAATGACCTACTGGTTGTGTGATAGCATAACATCCAACTTCACTCCTTACCTCCAATAAATATGCTCCAAGGTGTCCAGGCCACAGTTCAGGCAAAACCATCAAACTTACCACCGACACATAACTCATAAGGGAATATTTCCACAATAAAAGATCATCAAGAAAAAATTGGGCATTAGAAGACAATAGGGTATTTTTTCTCCTTCTCTGCAATATTTTTTTAGTAGGATCTGATGTTATTTTGAATATCTGTTAAGTAATTAGGTATTTATATAAGGCTTGAACAACAACAAAAACCCTAAAAAATCTCATTTAAAAATGAGAGTAAAATAAACATTTTTATTAACATGTAAAGAAATCCATGTTAGTAATAGCAATACAAAAAGTATAAAACAGTAAGAAACCTTTTCTTATAAAATAGTACAGCCTTAAACACTGGCACTTTGACTTGTCATTATTTTCCCAAGGTGACCCACCTGGATCAAACTTAATTAACAGCTGCACCCTCATAAAATAGATATTACTTTGATTATTATGCATGGGATGTTAATATTAATACTCCCACTTAATATTTCTAAGATAATAATCAAAACATTTATTCTAAGGCTATGAAGAAACATAAACTGGAGGGCATTGTAAGATCGTTTTGTCTACCTTCTTTTTTATATGATTACAACTAAAATAACTTGAGTAACTAAAACTTGACTATTTGAAAAAAATTAGAGTGCATTTTTTTTACCTTTTTAAATCAATGTCAAAACAATACAACAGAGAAAAATGTAAGCAGTAAAATGTGTTTTTTATGGTACATTTGTTATAATTTGACTCATCTTTATGATTATTCTATAAACGATTTTTTTATAATCCAAAATTCTCCATTTTTAGCACCCAAATCCTACATATGACAGAACTACTACCTATCATATATTAAAATTAAATAAGCTTTATCTTAATTAAAGTTCCTTTTCTAAATTTACTTCAGCTGAAATTTTAGGATTAGAATTGCTAGCACATTTTTTACAAATGGAATGGAATATTTAAAATTTTAACTTTGGTCTTATTAGAGAGATCACAGTGAATTCAATCTTAATGAAAAGGCATTCTCCACCATTTAAATTTGGGAATCAATTTAGAACATAAAAACATTATGGTCTCTTTATGGGAAAAAATGCAATTTGGGGGCACCACAGTTTGTCTTTTATTTTTTAATTTTTATTTATTTTTGAGAGAGAGAGACAGACAGAGTACGACAAGGGGAGGAGCAGAGACAGACACAGAATCTGAAGTAGGCTCCAGGCTCTGAGCTGTCAGCACAGAGCCCAATGTGGGGCTTGAACCCATGGACCGTGAGATCATGACCTGAGCTGAAGTCGGAAACTTAACCGACTGAGCCACCCAGGAACCCCCACAGTTTATCTTTTTAATATGATTGGAAAAATAAAATGTCCAGATTTTAGATTAAAATGATTCATATATAGCAAATCACATATGTAAAATATCATCAAAAATCCTTTAAAAAAACAATGAAATACTGACAAAATCATTGTGTCTAGAAAGATAATGAAGAAAATAAAATATCTCTTCTTCACTCTAGTGGAATCTTATACATATAGCTTTTTTTTATAAAAAGGTTTGGTTTCAGTTAAGATTATTACAGAGTTTTACACAGGGTCATATATCTATTAAATTTTCACTTCATATTCTAGATTTAGCCAAAATTTCTAATATCCATACTGTAGAGAGTAATTTAATCTTACATTTAATATTTAAAAAATCAGAAAACAATGAAAATCACATAAAGCTCTCAAAGTAATATATTGAATATTAACTTTAAAAGATATTGGGAACAATGAATTAAATGTACTTTATTGTAAATTTTGGTTTTCTGACATTAAATGTTACATTGCTTTAACAATTTCAGCAGTTTTATTATAAATATTTACCTTAAATTGTTTTCTCTATATAAAGCACTTGTTTTGACATTCTAACAGGTACCTTGTGTATTTGTTTGCATTTCCCTGAAAAGTAATGGTGTTGATAATCTTTTCATACATTTTCATTATTAAAGTTTATACTATGATAACAGACTTGTATAACTTATATTAATGGATTTATTTTATTTGGGGGTAGGGCAGAGAATATTAAACTTTACAAAATCACCTTCAAAAGAGTATATTTTATATAAAGTAATTCTTTTAGTTTTGAGAAATGTCCAGAGTATAATTTACATATAATAATTCTTTTAGTTTTGAGAAGTGTCCACTGAAATTTCTTCCACAATCACTTGTAGAACATTACTCTCACTTTGTAGACCATCATATTTGCCCTTCATGCCTTCAACTACTAATCTTCTTTTTGAACAGATTAATTTGTATCTTCTAGAATTTCATATAACATGGATTACACAATATGTATTAGTTTATGCCTGCCTTATTTTGCTACCAATTTATCAGGATTGACAAGTATAACGAATTCATTTTTATCGTTTAGTATTATTCCATTGTGCAGATATACATTTTGTTCATTTATTCATGTTTTTATGGGTAGCTCAGTTGTTTCTATTTTTGGTGGTTGCAGCCAAAGCTACTATAGAAATATGTGTGCAAGTCTTTGTGAAGACATACTTTGTCAACTCATTTGTTTATATACTTAAGAGTTGAATAATTGGGAGCAATTGGGTGGCTCAGTTGGTTAAGTATCTGACACTTGGTTTCAGCTCAGGTCATGATTTCAGGTTCCTGAGATTGTGCCTTACGTCAGGTTCTGCACTGACCGAGCCTGCTTGGGATTCTCTCTTCCTCTCTCTGCCCCTCCCCTGCACTGATGGTTGTCACAAATGGCAAGAGTTCATCATTTTTCATGGCTGAATAATATTCCTGCATGTATGTTGGGTGTGTGTGTGTGTAAATACACCACATCTTCCTTATTTGTCTATCAAAGGAGACAGGTCAGTATTATATCTTGGCTGTTATAAGTAATGCTTCAATAGACATAGGGGTGTATATATTTGTTGAAATTTTGTTTTGGGGGCTCCTAGGTAGCTAGGTCAGGTGAGCATCCCCTCTTGATTTTGGCTCAGGTCATAATCTCATGGTTAGTGGATCTGAGCTCTGCATCCAGCTCTGTGCTGGCAGTGCAGAGCCTGCTTGGGATTCTCTCTCTCTCTCTCTCTCTCTCTCTCTCTCTCTCTCTTTCTCTGCACCTCCCCTACTTGTATTTTTTCTCTCTCTTAAAATAAGTAAGTAACTTTAAAAAATTGGTTTAATTTTGTGTCAATACACAATAGTGGGATTATTGAACCATGTGGCATTTCTATTTTTAATTTCTTGAGGAATGTCCATACCACAGTGGCTGTACCAATTTACATTCCCACCAACAATGTACAAGGGTCCTGTTTCTCCACATCCTTGCCAACAGTTATTTCTTGTCGTCTTGATTTTAGCCATCCAGGAAGGTGTAAGGGTGATATTTTATTGTGGTTTAGACTTTCATTACCCTGATAGTGACATTGAGCATCTTTTCATGTGTCTGTTGTCAATCTATATGTCTTCTTTGAAAAAAAATGTCTATTCAATCTTCTGCCCATTTTTTAACTGGATTGTTCATTTTTTCAGTATTGAGTTGTATATGCCCTTTATAGATTTTGGATATTAACCTCTTATCACATATGTCATTTGCTAATATCTTATTCCATTCGGTAAGTTGCCTCTTGGGGGTTGTTTGATAGTTTTCTTCACTGTGTAAAGTATTTTTATTTTGGTGTAGTCCCATATATTAATTTTGATTTTGTCTCCCTGGCTTTAGAGATATATCTAGAAAAATGTAGTTACAGATGTAAGATAAATGACTGCATGTGAGTTTTTTTTTTTCCCTAGGATTTTTATGGTTTCAGGAGTCACATCTAGGTCTTTAATCCATTTCTAGTTCACCTTTGTGTTTGGCATAAGAAAATTGTTCTAGCTTATTCTTTTACATTAGCTGTCCAATTTACCCAGCACTATTGGTTGAAGAGATTGTCTTTTCCCCATTGTACATTCTTGCCTCCTTTGTCATAGATTAATTGACCGTATAAATACGGGTTGATTTCTGGGCTTTCTATTCTGTTCTATTGATCTGTGTCTGATTACTACAGCTTTGTAATATATCTTAAATTTTGGAATTGTGATACCTCTAGCTTTGTTCTTCCTTCTCAAGATTTCTCTGGCTATTTAGGGTCTTTTGGGGTTCCATACACATCTTAGTATTATTTGTTCTGTGAAAAATTCTGTTGGTATGTTGATAGGGATTGCATTGAATCTGTGTATTTCTTTGGGTAGCATGGATATTTTAATAATATTTGTTCCCCTAATCCATGAGAGTGAAATATCTATTTGTTTATGTCATCTTCAATTTATTTCATCAATATTTTATAGTTTTCAGTGTACAGGTTTTTTGCTTCTTTGGTTAAGTTTATACCTAGGTATTTTGTTCTTTTTGGTGCAATTATAAATGGAATTATTTTCTTAATTTCTCTTTCAGCTGCTACACTGGTATATAGAAACATTACCCATTTTTAGGTATCAATTTTGTATCCTGCAACTTTACTAATTCACTTATTACTTCTGTTAGTTTTCTGGTTAAATCTTTAGGATTTTCTATGTAAAGTATCATGACATCTACAAGTAGTGATAGTTTAACTTCTTCTTTACCTATATTGATGTCTTATTTCTTTTTCTTCTCCGATTGCTGGGGCTAAGACTTCCAATACTATGTTGAGGGGCTCCTGGGTGGCTCGGTTGATTAAGCATCTGACTCTTGATTTCAGCTCAGGTCATGATGTTATGGTTTCTGAGATCAAGCCTCACATCAGGCTCTGTGTTGTCAGTGGAGCCTGCTTGGGATTCTCCCCCCTCTTCTCTGCTCCTCCCACCTTTCTCTCTGAAAATAAATACATACACTTTAAAAAAACAAAACAAAACAAACAAACAAACAAACAAATCTTCCAGTACTATGCTGAATAGAATTGTAGGAATGGACATACTTGTCTTGTTCATGATCTTAAGGGAAATGCTTTCAGTTTTTCATCACTGAATATGAGTTAGTAGTGAATTTTCATTTATGTCCCTTACATTAAAGCATGTTTCTTTTTAAGTTTATTTAAGAGAGAGAGAGACAGAGACAGAGACAGAGACAGAGATAGGGCAAAAGGGGGAAGGGCAGAGTGAGAGGGTTACAAAGAATCCCAAGCAGGCTCTGCATTATCAGTGCAGAGCCAGATATGGGACTTGAACTCACCAGCTGTGAGATCATGACCTGAGACAAAACCAAGAGTTGGGTGTTTGACTGAGTCATCCAGGCACCCCAAAAATGTTGTCTATAAACCCACTTTGGGGGCACCTGGGTGGCTCAGTCAGTTAAGCATCTGACTTCGGCTCAGGTCATGATCTCACAGTTTGTGGGTTTGAGCCCCGCGTCAGGCTCTGTGCTGACAGCTCAGAGCCTGGAGCCTGCTTTGGATTGTGTTTCTCCCTCTCTCTCTCTGCCCCTCCCCTGATCACACTCTGTCTCTGTCTCAACAATAAATAAACATTAAAAAATTTAGAAACCCACTTTGTGGGGAGATTTTATCATGAATGGATGTTGAATTTTGTGAAATGATTTTTCTGTATCTGAGATAATTATATAATTTTTGTCCTTTGTTTTGTTGATTTGTCATGTTGATTTATTTGTGAATATTGAACCATCTTTGGATCCCAGAAATAAATCCATTTGATTGCGGTGAATGATGCTTCTAATATATTGTTGAATATGATTTGCTGATATTTTGTTGAGGATTTTTGCATCTATTTTCATCAGGAATATTGGCCGTGTGTGTGTGTGTGTGTGTGTGTGTGTGTGTGTGTAGTATTTTTATCTGGTTTTGATATCCAGGAAATGCTGGTCTCATATGATATATTTGGAAGTTTTTCCTCCTCTTCTATTTTTGCAATACTTTGGGGAGAATAGGTGTTAATACTTCTTTAAATGGTATAATTCACCTGTAAACACATCTGGTCCTCATGTTTTATTTTTTGGTTGTTTTTTATTCACTGGTTCAATTTTTTAGTAATGGGTCTATTCAGATTTTTTTTTTATTTCTCCCTGCTTCATTTGGGAAGATTGTATGCTTTTTGGAATTGTCCATTTCTTCTAGGTTGCCCAATTTGTTGGCATATAATTTTTTGTACAATTCTTTCATACTCCTTTGTATTTGATCTTATTTTTCGTTTCTGTGGCATCCATTTCTGGTCTCATCTTTATTATTTCCTTCTCTCTACTTGGGCTCTGTTTGGTCTTTTTCTAGTTCCATTAGGTGTAAGGTTAGATTGTTTATTTGTACTTGTTCTTGTTTCTTGAGGTAGACCAGATCACTATGTACTGCCTTCTTAGGACTCTTCCTGTATCCCAAAGAGTTTGGACCACTGTGTTTTCATTTGTTTCTATGCATATTTTTAAAAATTGCTACTTTGCTTCATTGACCCATTGGTTGTTCAGTAACATGTTGCTTAACCTCCATATGTTTGTGGGTTTTTTTATTTATGATTTATTTCCAGTTTCATACCGTTGTGCTCAGAAAAGATGCATGGTAGCATTTCAATGTTTTAAATGTTATTATTTTGTGGTCTAACATCTGATCTATTCTGGAAAATGCTCCATGTGCACTTGAAAAGAATATTTATTTGTTGGTTTTGGATGGAATATTCTGTATATACATGTTATGTTTATTTGGCCCATTGTGTTATTTCAAAGACGCTTTTCCTTATTGATTTTCTGCCTGGATGATCTATTTATTGATGTAAGTGGAGATGTTAAAGTCCTCAAATATTGTTATATTACCATGAACTCTATATTTGTTAATCTTTGCTTTCTGTATTTAGGTGTTCCAGTGTTGGTGTGTAGATATTTACAATTACTGTTTCCTCTTGTTGAGTTGATTGAATTCATCCCTTTATTATATAATGCCCTTCATTTTCTCTTGTTACAATCTTTGTTTTATTTTTCTTTATTTGTTTTCTTTATTTTTAAGAGGGAGAGACAGACAGACAGACAGGGCATGAGCAGGTGAGGGGTAGAGACAGAGACAGAATCCGAAGTAGGATCCAGGTTCTGAACTGACAGCACAGAGCCCAATGCTGGGCTCAAACCAACAAACCATTGAGATCATGACCTGAGCCAGAGTCAGATGTTTAACTGACTGAGCCACCCAGGCACCCTACAATCTTTGTTTTAAAGTCTATTTTGTCTGATATAAGTATTGTTATCCTAGCTTTTCTTTTTTTCACTTCCATTTGCATGGCAAATGTTTTATTCATCTTTTTACTTTCAATCTGTATATGACTTCAGGTCTGAGGTGAGTATCCAGTAGGCAGCATACAGATAGGTCTTATTTTTTTAATCCATTCTGCCACCAATAGGTGGAATTTTTAAAGCTAGAATGGTAAAACTGTCACTTAATGCAGTGATGCCCATGGAAAGGAATATAGAGCTAAAAAACAGATGTACTCTGCAGATGGTATGTGTTATATACAACATATTGCATATTGTAAATCAGTAGGCAAAAACAGAACTTTTGATAAACCATCATAGGATAATTGGTTATCCATATGGCAAACAAATATAGTTAAATATCCATCTCACATTAAATATATTTTTCTTTAAATACTTGAATATGAGCAGCAAAATAATTTAGACAGTTTATAATATGTTAAGAATTATTTAAACTGATCAAAAATAATTGTAAAAGACTAACAACCAATGGAAAGAAATGCCAATAGCTAATAAATGTGACAACTCATTAGTATACAGCATATATGATTTATAGAAGCTCATAAACAATAATTCAAAATCCATTTGAAGAATGAGTGAAGAGTATCTTTTGAATGTAAATTACATAATCAGAAAACCTAACAGCTACTTGAGCATATGGAAACAGGAAAACTTGTTAAGTCAAGTTTAAAAGTAACCATGTCATATCTACTACCAAATAGAGAGTAGTATCCTACTACCCCAACAGTTTGTCCAATACAAAATATTGACACAGAAGTAAAGAAACCAGGGGTACTCAAAAATCACCTACATTTTGGAGAACAATTTGGTAACAGAGCTTATTTAAATATGTACAGGCCCCACAACAGAGCAATGGCAATGATAAGCAGGTAGTAAAACACGCAAATGAAACTAAAGAACCATATACAATGAAATTATTCAGTTATATGTTTAAAGCAATGGTCAAAACTTAAAGCGTATCTTTGTAGAGAAGTAAATCAGAATATACTCATAAAAATAGTATATACACATCTTAACTTTATAATGCCAAAAAGAAACCACATTCCAGAATTATGTCAACAATATATTTATTATTCATGTGACTTTTATAAGTGGAAACTTTAAAAATATTTTAATATACATATTTCATATATGACTTTATTAAGTTCATATTTTATGTGTGTGTGTATATGTGTGTGTGTGTGTATATATATATATATATATCATGTATATATGTATATACACATAGTAATAATAAAATATAAATTATCTGGATGGATCCCCAACAAGATGAGAAATGTAAATTTATGGGAATGAAGGAATTATAGAAGAGTACTTAGCATCTAAAATCTATAGGAGTAAAAGTAATTATAATTACTATTTTTTCTTTCTTTTTCATTGCAGGCACATAAATGCTAATAATTTTTAAAATTCCATTGTTGGTAAATATGTGCTTGACATTTACCAGGCATGCATTGGTACTTTTTGGGATATTTCATTATTTTATAACATTGTAATAAAAATGCATAGACATAGATTTTATAGGAAGAGTTCCATGAGGTCCAATGTAAGGAGGGGGTGTATTTTTGAGAAATAAATTACTTAGAGCTTGACTTGCAAGTTGTTAACTGCCAGCTGTTAACTGTTGGACAAAAGAGTTTAATATAACATAAACTAAGAATCATCATGTTATTTCCTTCTAAACTTTCAAATGTTTTAACCTAAAACTTGGTGCTGAAGTCCTAATGAGTAACAATCTTAAATTTAGCATATAAATACACAACTTTTCTATATGACAGAGTAGATAATCTTCATTCTTTAAGAATTCTTCCTTAGGATGGATATTACTGGAGGTGTATGTTGGTGTTATGGCCCCATTGGGTCATTACTTTGCCTCTGTTTCATTAGTTAGATAGGTGTCAAAGGGTCAGTTACTGGCATAATTGGGTCTCAAAGCAATGTTTGCTTTATGTATGTCCTAGTGGTTACAATCTCCAAATTTTGTTTTAATGCCAGCTCAGACTTTAATGTCTCTGTTCCAACTTTTCCTATTTGCAAAATGGGAATATAATAGTAGCATATTTATAGGATTACTTGGGGGGATTTGGGGGGGATCAAAGGCATGCAAATGAATTAACACGGGTAAACTTCATAGAAGTATCTGGCATGCTCAATAAAAATAGGAAAAAAAGTAATTACATTTGTGAGATGTATCTCAGTCATTCTGTATTGGTCTTTAACTTTGCTTTTTCATGACTAAAGAAAAGCAAGTTTTTCGCTATAGCATCATCTTTTGCTTTGTCACATTACAATTATAAGTAGAGCTTATCCTTCTCTTTGGTTGAAGTTTCAGTCTTTCTTGGAAATAAATATGACAATGATAAAACACAACAATTTATCTGGGCAAGTGATCTCTAATCTGTTATTTTCTCAACTTAAACCTACTGCAAGTTTGAATTCTCATTAATATGATCTGTGCTTTTCTATCTTGAAGGTCAAGCAAACATATTATTTTTAAGAATGTCTTTAATATAGTATTGACAGCAGCCTTTTTTCTTCACTTGCCCTGAATGACGTCACTTCAGAAATCTGTTAACTTTAAACAATTGCATAGGAGGCATTTCAGGGAGGAAGACACATAGCAAAATTGTGGAGGTAAAACAGATTTAGGTACTTTCTGCTTTTCTCAATACTGGAGTAGCCTATAACAGATTAATTCATCCATTGGGGGGTGGGGGACAGAAACAATAGGAAGTTGGTAAATTAAAATGATATTATTTGTGGGCATCAGAGAGGCACAAAGCTAGGCTGGATTTGATGGACTAAATCCTAGAAGAAGGAAATGCCTCAGTTGAAGCCCAATATTCTCTACCACTGTTCCACATAGGTAATTTGCCAATTCACAAGCCAAATAATCAAAGCACAACAACATAGACTCATCTCACCACCCTAGACAACAAAATGCTGAACAAAAGAAGCTAGACACACAAAAAAACACATGATATGATAATACTTATGTAAATTTAAAATTATATTGTTAGAAAGAATAGTAAGTATTTTAAAGAGAATGAGGTTTATGTCATGGGAGGGTTTAAGTGAGGGCAGTCTTACATACTGGTTATGATCTATTTCTTCATCTACTGATGGCTAGATGAGTGTCTTTCCTTGCTGAAAGTCACAATTTTTGAACTTCTCTGTATATCTTTATATATACTTCATTTTTAAAATTTTATTTATTTTAAATGTTTATTTTTGAGAGGGAGAGGGAGAGCGAGCAGGAGAGGGGCAGAGAGAGACGGAGACACAGAATCTAAAGCAGGTTCTAGGTTCTGAGCTGTCACACAGAGCCTGACACAATCCTTGAACTCACAAATCGCAAAATCATGACCTGAACCAAAGTCAGACACTCAACTGACTGAGCCACCCAGGTGCCCCTGCAATACTTCAATAAACATGTTACTAGTAATTAAAATTTTCCATCTCTCAGTGGTTGGGAATTAAATTATTGGATTCTAACTACTGTTTGGTTCAATGCAATGACAATATGCATTTACAATCACAATAATTATTGGAAAAAGAAAAATTTTCTATTAAAAAAAAGAATGAACTTCATATTTTAATAGGACAATTTAAAGAGCAACTTCATTGATCCTTCTCCTCCCTTGACCACTTGTCCACCTTCCTTCCTTCTCTCTTCTTTCAACAAATATTTGTCAATGCTGTGCCAGATGTTGTACTCAATTTCTGGGTGTACTATCTTCATTGAATATTTTTTTTGGTGAGGAAGAGGCTCCATTTACACAATCAGGCTATAGAGAAGAAATCTACAATACAGACTCAAAATTCAGAAAAAGGTTTGTTGGATAACCATGAAAGTAAATAAAGAAAGCTTTGTTGAAAATGGAGTTTGGAGGCCCTGAAGGGGGACTTCTCATACAGTACCACTCAGACCCCAAACAGAAGAAAGCTTACTTTGCATTCCCCAGTAGGAGGAAGGAAAGGATTTCTCTTTCCCAACAAGAGCCCAGCCAATGAGAAACTGCCACATTCAGCCAATGAGAAGCAATCACCACTTTGAACTCTTTAAATCAGTCCATTCTAGTTTCCTCCTTTCTTCCATAAAAGCACACACTTCTCTGTTCTATGAATTTGCCTATTGTTCACTATAATTTGCTTGTGTCAAATTGAAATTCTCTGCTATTCCCAAATAAATTCATTTCGCTTGTAAAATATCTGGCCTTTTTATTTTTTATAAGGTGAACATAAGAGACTATAATATTGAATAACTCAAGAGAAAAAATAGAAAGAGGAAGCAAATATTTGATTGAAAGGATAGATATTTTCAGTAGAGTGATTGGCAAAATGGAGAAGATTGGCTAGGAAATGAAATGGGAGGTGAGGCAATCATAACCTGTACAGAGACAATGTGTTCAGGAAATAAGATTTGAGCTAAAGTTGTATGTATCATACTATGGTTTAGATTTTGTGATTACTTGTCTTTAAAGTCAATGGAATATGCACACATGTTAATAGAAATAGTATGGAACAAAAATTTGACAATACTAAAGGAAAGAAAGATTGGGTAAACAAGGGCATAAATGAGATGGAATGGGATACAAAACCAGGGAGCAGAAGGTGAGAAGTGGTCAGGATGTTCTTTGGGTGGGAATACTCTTTGCCCCCCTCCCCCTCCCATTCAATAAATCAGGAAAAAGAAACAGTAAGACTGTACGGTGGAGGGACAGTGTAGGAAATTGAGATATTGTCTGTTTTTGAGGTCTTTTTAGTTTTTGTGATACATTAGAAAAAACTAAACAGTAAAGGTGTTTACATTGTTTATAGAAATATATATCTTAAAATTATGCAGTTTTCTTGATTTAAATTGTACATCAATCTTGCCTTTAGGGGCACCTGGGTGACTTAGTAGGTTAAGGGACTGACTCTTGATTTGGGCTCCAATCATGATCTCACAGTTCAGTTCCTGGGATTAAACCCCAGATCAGGCTCTGTGCTGACAGCATGGAGCCTGCTTGGGATTCTCTCTATCTCTCTCTCAATCTGCTCCTCCCCCACTTGTGCTTGCTCCTCTCTCTCTCAAAACGTGAGAAAGTATTTTTGCATATCAATTATCAGGTAAGGGATTATTCAACATATATAAAGAACTCAAACGTGTCAATGACAAAACAAAATCATTAAAAAATAGAGGAATTAAATGAATATTATTCCAAAGAATACATCCAAACGGCCAATGTGTACATGAGAAAATGCCCAACATCACTAATTATCAGGGAAATTTACACCAAAACCAGAATGAGCTATCACCTAACACCAGTTAGAATGGCTATCATCAAGAAGACAAGAAATAACAACTGTTGGCAAGGATGTGAAGAAAAAGGAACCTATGTTCACTGTTGGTAGAAATAAAAATTGGTACAATCATTATAGAAAATAGTATGGAGGTTTCTCAAAAATTAAAAATGGAAATACTCTATGACTCAGTAATTCTACTTGGTATTTACCCAAAGAAAACAAAAACAATAATTTGAAATGATGTATGCACCACTATGTTTACTGCAGTATTATTTATAATAGTTAAGATATGGAAGCAACCCAAGTATTCATCAACAGGTGAATAAATAAAGAAGATGTAATGTAAATATATACATATATATTTAATATGATAATCAATATATTCAATTGGATATTTCTCATTCATAAAACAGAATGATATCATATCATTTATGGTGGTATGGATGGACCTAGAGGGTTTGCCAAATAAAATAAGCCAGAGGAAAACAAATATCACATGATTTCACATATGTATGGATCTGAAAAGCAACAAAACAAAAGAACAAACAAAACAGGCATAAACTCATAGATACAGAGAACAATCTTCAGTTGCTAGAGGGAAGGGGAGTAAAAGGATAGATAAAATAAAAGAAGGGGATTAAAAGGTACAAACTTTCAGTTATAAAATAAATAAGACATGGTGATGCCATGTACAGCACAGGGAATATAATTAATAATATTTGGCAATTTTGTATGGTGACACATAGTGCTAAACTTCTGTGGTTTATCACTTCCTAATTTATATAAATAATCACTGTTTTACACCTAAAACTATGCATGTCAAGCGCAATTCAATTTAAAAAATAAATAACCATAATACCTGTTTAGTCAGAAAAGCACATTGCCAAAAATAAGGAAACTTTTTTGACAGGTAAGTATTTAACTATACACTCTTACAGAAAGCATTTCAACCTTTACTGAACACAACAGCAATGTTTGCTGAAACTCATTTTCCTCTATTCCCATTTTTCATTTACCAGTTCCATTTTCATAAGTAGCTTAGGAAGATGGAAGATTATATTCCATATATTTACTAGTAAATAATTCTATGCAATAAGAGAAAAATAACATGTAATGTGTCACAGTATTGTTGCTGGAGTTCTCAAGATTTAAATGGGATCATAATCCATGGACTCCAATGTAAAATTAACATCTTTATATGTTATATAGCCATCTAGCTTACTGCCTGGGTATTTACTCACACATACATATTTGTGTCTGTTTCTGTGTGTGTACATGAGATTTTGTGTTTCTATGTATGTGGTATATGCATGATGTCATATATACACAAAAACACATAATGAATACACTCCATGTATTTAAAAATCAAGACACGTATATTTATTTATAAATTATACATGTATTCCAGTGGTACTATATTCATTGCTAATGATGGTTAAATTTCCTTCTAAATAATTATCACTTGATAGAAGCAAAATATGTTTCTATATTAACAAAAATAGAGGGAGCCCCTGATTTACAAACCCATCTCAACATTCATAATTCATTGGCTTGCACCATTTAAAAAATGGCATGACTATGAAATCAGACTAGATATGTTTTATAATTCTTGAAAAAATACCTAACTGTGATGAACTAAAATAATTTCCTAACTAGAAGATAATAATCCAAAGAATCTTGGCTACCGATGGTTTCACATATTTCTTGAATACTACTTAAAATATCAGAAACACTTAGATGACGTTTTCACAAACTACAGAACTTCTATTTTTATTTTAAGTTTTTAATTGACTTATTTTGAGAAAGTGAGCACAAGTAGGGGGAGAGAGGGAGAGTGAGACAGAGAGAGAAAGAGAGAGAGAGAGAGAGAGAGAGCGCCCACGGGGGAAGGGTAGAGAGAGAATCCCAGTCAGGCTCTGTGCTGATAACAAGAGGGCTCAAACTCACAAACTGAGATCATGACCTGAGTTGAAATCAAAAGTTGTATGCTTAACTGACTGAGCCACCCAGGTGTCCCATACATACATATATATCTTATAGATGTATATATGTTTATAGATATATCTACATTAAAATAAACATGAAACATATATACCTGCATTTATATTAATATATAGTATATGACACTGCTAAAGATAAAAGTTAAGTATTTTCTAGATTCAGCTCTGATTATTCCTGTATATAACAAAAACACTGGCCATTTTAATATGTAAATAACTATTATATAAAAGTAAATATTCATAAATAAAATTTAAATATGTGTTCTGAATAATTTCAAATTTTAGAATGTGTTAATAATTTCTTTTTGAATTCTATTTATTTTTCAGAGAGAGAGACAGCGTGTGAGCAGGGGAAGAGCAGAGACAGAGGGAGACACAGAATCTGAAACAGGCTCCAGGCTCCGAGCTGGCAGCACAGAGCTCCACACAGGGCTCAAACTCAAGGACTGCAAGATCATGACCTAAGCAGAAGTTGGTCGCTTAACCGACTGAGCCACCCAGGCGCCCCATAGAATGTGTTAATAATTTCTGAATTAGCCACCTGGGTGGCTCAATTGGTTAAATATCAGACTCTTGATTTCAGCTCAGGTCATGATTTCATGGTCCTGTGATCAAGCTCCATCTTAAGCTCCCCACTAAGGCACTGAGTGTGGAGCCTGCTTGGAATGTTCTCATTCCCTCTCTCTTTCTCAAAATAAAATAAATAAACATTAAAACAATTCCCAACAATCAAGAATATAGACCATTTTGATAAAGGTTATATGTGACCTTGAAAATCATCTGTATATATACCACATCTCCTTTATTCATTCGTCAGTTGATGGACTTTTGGGCTCTTCCATAATTTGGCTACAGTTGATAATGCTTCTATAAACATCTGGGTAAATAGAGCTAGAGTATATTATGATAATCAAAATAAGTCAGGGAAAGATAAATTCCATATGATTCCACTCATATGTGGAATTTAAGAAAGGAAACAGAGACTCCTGAGAAGAAACCGAGGGTTGCTGGAGGGGAGGTGGGCAGGGGAATGGGTTAAATGAGTGATGCTTATTATGGAAGGCACTTGTTTTAATGATCAGTGGATGTTATATGTAAGTGATAAACACATAAACTCTACACCTAAAACCAACATTACACTATTTGTTAACTAACCAGGATTAAAATAAAAACTTCGTAACAAAAAAAGGAAGGCATATAAATTGAAGTTTACATTTTAATCACCTTGCCATGCAGATCAACTAACCACTTTTTCATTTCTCTTACTGTTTTCCTGACCCTAACACAGATTCTCAGCTTTAGCTAAGAGATTTTTACTACTATGGATTTACTTATGAATAATACCTTCCTCTTTGGGACTTCATTCAACAATTATTTCTTTAGCTGTTTCCAATAAAATAGCACTTTTGTAATTTCTCATGCTTTTTTTTTTGTTTTGATCAGCAGAAATGATAGCTTGTTGGAGTCTAGGACTCTCAACAGGACATTTGGTACTTATAGTACTCTTAAACCATTGCTACAGTATGTCATATCCTCATTTACCAAGTCCAGTAGGCCAATATGAAGGATTTGTGTTACGCTGTCTAAAATGGCACTGGGCATTACTGTCAATGCTGTCAAGGGATTTTATGTGGAGTGGAGGCCATTGTAGCCTGGCTTGAAGAGGTATATGGACAGCACCCATATATCGTTAGAACTTTATTAGAAAAGGGAGTGATCTACCAAAGTTGGAGTACAAAATTTTCTGGTTCTGATCCCACCAGAACTTGTCACTCAACCTTGGAAAAATAAATCACTACATTTCCTTGAACTTCAATTTTCTCATTTCCCAAAGTAGGAACACACTTATCCCGGCATGAAGTTTGATGGTTTGGGGATGACTAGGGACCTCCTTGAATAGAGCAGTGGAGCCCCATGGTTTACCCCCACACCACACTGGAGCATACAATCCTAGAATTTTTATGCTTGGCCTTTCTTGTAAGATTACATTTCTTATTGAAATTATACTCTGCTTATGAATAGAATATCCAATTAACATTTTCAGTTAATATTCACTGTTATACTCTCTGGAGCTAATATGAAGAAAATAATAGGGGTGCCTCAGTGGCTCAGTTAAGCGTCTGACTTGAGTTCAGGTCATGATCTCATGGTTATTGAGTTCGAGTCCCACGTTAGGCTCTGTGCTGACAGCTCGGAGCCTGGAGCCTGCTTCAGATTCTGTGTCTCCCTCTCTCTGCCCTGTACCCACTCACATGCTCTCTTTCTCTCTCTTTCAAAGATGAATAAACATTAAAAAAAGATTTAAAAAAAGAAAACATATGGTTTCATAAACGAAGGGAAATTATTTTTTATTTAACTTAAAAAATTGTTTTAATGTTTATTTATATTTTGAGGGACAGAAAGAGAGCATGAATGAGGGAAAGGCAGATAAAGAGGAAGTCACAGATTCTGAAGCAGGCGTCAGGCTCTGATCTGTCAGCACAGAGCCTAGCATGGGGCTCGAACTCACAAACCCTGAGATTGTGACCTGAGCCGAAGTCAGACGCTTAACTGACGGAGCCACCCAGGCACCCCAATTTAACTTTAACATTTATTTCTTATAATTTATCTTGTGAAAATTTAGAAAAAAATTTAGAAACCTACAGATAATAAATTTCCTCAAATATCCTTTATTTTTATGTCAAAAGTGGAGCTGGTCATTTAAAGTAGAATCAATAAAAAGAGTTTTACTCAGGTCTTTAAAAATGTATAGTTTTTAAATACATATAACAAATAATGCCTTCCACTGTGAATTGATATCAAATGAATACTGTAATAATTGTAATTACCTCAACACCCAGACAAAAATTTTTTAAAAAATTGCAAATTTAGAAAAACGCTGAGTGTAGTTTTCCGATCTCTTCTTTTTTGGTTTCTGAAGATATAGCTACAATTCTGTGAGTTAGAAATAACTTGAAGTTTACCACCATGCTTTGAAACATCACCGCAACTCACCATAAAGTTTTTGACAAGCACCATTGATGTCCAAATGCCCTAAATCTATTGACAACAAATATTATGAGCACAGAGTAGTTATACACAAAGTAGTAGATCTGCTTTGACTTGCAATGTGGTTACTTCCTGATAAACTTTCTGTAAGTTGAAAATATCTGAAGTCAAAAAGGCATTTAAAAATGCATTTAATACATCTAACCTACTCAACATCATAGCTTAGCCTACCCTACCTTAAACATGTTCAGAACACTTACATTTGCCCACAATTGGGCAAAATCAATTGGCACAAAGCCTATTATATAATAAAGTGTTGAACCTCTTACATAATAATTGAACACTGCACTAAAAGTGAAAACTAGAACAGTTGTATCGGTACAGAATAGTTTTAACTGAATCTGGTTTTTGGCCTTATGCTTATGTGGCTGGCTGGAAGCTATGGCTTCTATCGCTGCCCAGCATCTTCAGAGAGTATTACCCTGTCTATCTCTAGCCTTAAAGATCAAAATGCAAAATTCAGACAATGGCTTCTACTGAATGCTCATTGTCTTTACACCATTGTAAAGGTGAAAATTTGTAAACTGGGGACCTTCTGTACTGTGTAAGAAGAGATCGTATACAAAAATTGCTATCTCCAGCTTTATTAACTATTGCAATATGATATGATCTTAGAGTGGCTTTTCTTTTAAAAATTTTTTTTCAACGTTTATTTATTTTTGGGACAGAGAGAGACAGAGCATGAACGGGGGAGGGGCAGAGAGAGAGGGAGACACAGAATCGGAAACAGGCGCCAGGCTCTGAGCCATCAGCCCAGAGCCTGACACGGGCTTGAACTCATGGACCGCGAGATGGTGACCTGGCTGAAGTCGGACGCTTAACCGACTGCGCTACCCAGGCGCCCCAAGAGTGGCTTTTCTGAGTGCAGTATACAGTATAATGTATTCAGCTCTGTTAGTATATATATGCATTATGGATATAATTAGTGTGTGTGTGCACATATAGTGGATTAGAGAAGATTAGTCCTATTCATTTTGTTTTTGAGTATTTGTATGAGATTACAATAAACATGGGATCATATCTAGAGACAGCAGTTCAGCAAATCTGGTCAATGTTTTAGCATTAATTGGTGAGTCAGCTTAGTCATAATGTGAGGGGTGATGAGAAATAGATGGGGCTAATGTTTAGCAAGAGTCACTGGAAATTTTCAGTTCTTCAGCATCCAGTACATTATGTAGTATTTGTGAGAAAAATATAACCTTATTTAGGGACTTAGTTTCTATTCCTCAATTAACTGGATGTTATCTTACCAAATAACAAAAACATTACCCTAGGCTATAGATAGCATTGAGTTCCAGAACAAGAGTGTGAGCCCTCATGAGAAAAGACTAAGACTAATAAAAGTGCACACTAAAATTTAATTTATCAAGTTGCAGACTATTTGGAAAAAGAGTGTGTTAGAACACTGTGGCTCATGTTTTAATAACAAAAAAAATCTCAAAATTTAAATGAAATTCATGGTCCTTTGATGGAAAATTCATTTCTAATTCCAGTTACACAACATTCAAATATATTCCATGCCTTTTACATATTATAGTTTCCTAAGTATTACATTTGATGTTATGCTATAAGTTGTAAATGTGAATATTTCCTAAATGCATGGACAAGCTAAAAAATATATAAATTTATACTTTACTTGTTACTTTATTCAGATATTTAAACCTTATAACTTTATAAAGAAGTGATTTATCTGCAAAACAGTATCTGGGGAATACAAAGGAAAATAAGACATGATCCCAAGACTCTGAATTTAAAGTCTAAAATCTCAATACCCCATTCCATTTTGGGTGGCTCTTTAAGCACAAATGTCTAAAATAATAACATGTCAAGAAATGTGAAATCTTGTTAATAGACATACGAAGAAAACTTGGATATGATTTTGCTAATCTAAATATCCTAAAATCTAAAATTGAAATCTGAAATAAAAAGATTCAGCACAAATATCAATCTATTTGCCAATAATTCTCTACAATCTTGCCTTTTAACTTTTCACTCTTTTTAATAAAATTAAATACCTTCTTTTTCCTCTGTGTTGATTGACTTTTGCTAGAGACTAACAATTTTTAATTGTATAATATAAAAACATGTCAACTTTATGGGACAAGGAATTGAAACCTAATATCCTACACAGCATATAATGTATCCAAGACAGCTTACAATTTTTATGTAACAGTCTTGAGTTCAGGATTGGGAAATGACATCAATCAGACTGTGACTCTGCCCTCTCGATACCATAGCAGATCTATATGAATACCTGTCACTCAGCTATTCTCAGTAAGGCTCAAATATTTCCATCTAGTGTCACTGTAATTAGGCTCTGCATTAAGGATAGTGTTCTGTAACCAAGCTGCCCACATTATCAAACATATAGTTATCATCCATTTGAAGGCACTTGTGACAAGATTAGTATTCGTAGTTCAGTGGAATTGTACTCTCTTAATTGGATCTGGAGATTTTTTTTTTAAAGACTGACATTCTATTTTTGGTGATAATATCTAATATAACTGCCAATATTTCTACCTTAGTGTGTTCTGCCTTCACACTTCTATAGGCAATGAGATATTGAAGACGGAAGCCTCTTCTCTACTCTGTTGTACAACTCCGTCACCTCAAATAGTAGCTACCTTATTGATGATAGTGACTACACCTCATTGTTTTTTGCCAGTATCTGTCATAGAGCATGGCAAAAAGTGAGTTCTTACAAATACTTATAGAATGGAATTGACTCCATAAACTTGGACAATAAACTAACTGTCCACAAATGGAATTGTTTCAATTGGCCTGAGTTGTTTAGCAAAGGCATGGGGAATCTTAAAATCTTAAAATCACATTAAGAACACAACATGGATAGACATAGTATATATGAAACTCTTAGCCACCATTGACAGTTTTTAAATTTGCTTATTTAGAAGAGAGAACAGTCTATATAAGAAATACAATGGAGTATACACATTTAGTATTGGCAGATTTTACTTCACTGTTTGTTGTGATGCTCACAAGTTACTCACCAAATCTGCAACACATAGTACTTGTTAAATAACCTAAGCCACAAATCTGAATCACGGCCATACATCTATGTTTTCCACTTAGTGAGTGAATTGAGTCAGCCATTTTGTCATCTGTATGTCAACAGAGTTTAGTACCTTTATATGCTGAATGGTCACATCAGGAAGATCTAATGGATTTTTGCAATCTGGCTTTATTCTGCCATACACTGTATTCTGCTGTCATTCTTATTTACCCCCTTCCTGAAGTTAGAGCAGCAAAACAGTCTGTATATCATTTTAACTTTTGGAAATACAAATATATTGTTGTCACTGTTAATAAGATGATAAGCGAGGTTTTTAAAAATCATTAAAGTAGTTTAAAAAACCTATTCCATCTTGTGATAAAAATAATTTATTTTAGGGGCGCCTGGGTGGCTCGGTCGGTTAGGCGTCCGACTTCGGCTCAGGTCACAATCTCGCAGTCAGTGAGTTCGAGCACCGCGTGGGCTCTGTGCTGACAGCTCAGAGCTTGGAGCCTGTTTCAGATCTGTGTCTCCCTCTCTCTCTCTGACCCTCCCCCGTTCATGCTCTGTCTCTCTCTGTCTCAAAACTAAATAAACGTTAAAAAAAATAATTTTAGGAATATTTGAGAAATCTGGTTTTTCCTGGAATCTTAAAATTGATCTATAAATGCAAATTAATGCAAGAAGTTAATTTTAGATGAAGTTTAATCCCTTTTTTTTCTGAAAATTATTTCAAACAAAGAACCATGAAACACAAATACCTCAATTAAAAAAATCTAACAAAAACAAAAACAAAACAAAAAAGAAAAAAAATCAAAAGAAGTTAAACTTTACAAGACATAAATTTTGCTAATTATAGTCTTGGAACAGTGCTTTAAACTAAATAGATAACAGGTTGTGTATTTTAGTTCAAAGGGAGCAAAACTGTTTAATTGACTTTAAGGGCTTTTCAAATTCAGGACACTAATTTGGGAAGTTAGTTTTAAATTCTACAAGATTTAGGAGATTTCAAACTCAGCATACAAGTTTGAAAACCTATGTATGTGTCTGTACATGTGTGTGTGACAGAAATGGAAAAAGAACATTTTTTTTTCAACGTTTATTTTTATTTTGGGGACAGAGAGAGACAGAGCATGAACGGGGGAGGGGCAGAGAGAGAGGGAGACACAGAATCGGAAACAGGCTCCAGGCTCTGAGCCATCAGCCCAGAGCCTGACGCGGGGCTCGAACTCACGGACCGCGAGATGGTGACCTGGCTGAAGTCGGACGCTTAACCGACTGCACCACCCAGGTGCCCCGGAAAAAGAACATTTTTAATGCAAAGGAAAACTCATTTAGGAAGTACAGATCACACAATTTAAAAGAGTAGAATTATTTAACTGAAAAATCACAATTCAAAATGACATTGTTATGTATTCACCAGTCTGATTGGAACCAAGCCTAGTTAATCCTTTAAAAAAAATCCTTAGTGTGTTCTTGGGGCCCCTGGGTGGCTCAGTGGCTTAAGCTTCCAGTTTTGACTCATCATGATCTCCTGGTTTGTGAGTTTGAGCCCTGTGTTGGGCTCTGGGCTGAGAGCTCAGAGCCTGGAGCCTGCTTCAGATTCTGTCTCCTTCTCTGTCTGCCCCATCCCCGCTCCCCCTCCATCTCTCAGTCAAAATTAAATATTAAAAAAAAAAAAAAATCCTTAGTGTGTTCTTCATAGAGTTAGATAAAATATTTAAATGCTTTTATTGATTTATTTGCTTCATGAATACGTCAACTTTTTTTTAAAGCAGTAAATTCTACAGTGTATGTAAGTAAAAATATAATTTTGCATGTACCTAAGCTTTGAAAAGTACACAACTTTGGTTCTTCAAAAAGATCAACAAAATTGATAACCTCTGGCGAGACTCATAAAAGAGAAGATTCAAACAAAATCACAATAAAAAAGGGGAGATAACCACACCACAGAAATACCAACAATTTTAAGAGATTATGAAAAATTATATGCCAACAAATTGAACAACCTAGTAGAAATAAATAAATTCATAGAAACATATAACCTCCCCAAACTGACTGAATCAGGAAGAAGTAGAAAATCTGAACTGACCAATTACCAATTAAAATTGAATCAGTAATTAAAAAAAAAAAAACTTCCAATAAAAAAAAGCCTAGGAGTAAATGGCTTCAAAGGCTAATTAAACATTTATTTTTTTCAATTAAACATTTAAAGAAGAGTTAATACCTAGTCTTCTCAAACTATTCTAAAACATATAAGGAAAACTTCCATATATTTTTTAATATAATTTATTGTCAAGTTAGTGAACATACAGTGTATGCAGTGTGTTCTTGGTTTTGGGGTATATTCCCATAATTCATCACTTACATACAACACCCAGTGCTCATCCCAACAAGTACCTTCCTCAATGCCCATCACCCATTTTCCTCTCACCCCACCCCCGCTCCAACCCTCAGTTTGTTCTCTGTATTTAAGAGTCTCTCATGGTTTTTCTCCCTCCCTCTTTGTAACTGTGTTTTTTCCCTTGCCTTCCCCTGCAGTCTCTGTTAAGTTTCTCAAATTCCACATATGAGTGAAAACATATATCTGTCTTTTTCTGACTGACTTATTTCACTTAGCATAATACCTTCCAGTTCCATCCACATTGCTGCAAATGGCATGATTTCATTCTTTCTCATTGCCAAGTAGTATTCCATTGTATATATATAAACCACATCTTTATCCATTCGTCAGTTGATGGACATTTAGGCTCTTTCCATGATTTGGCTATTGTTGAAAGTGCTGCTATAAACATTGGGGTACATGTGCCCCTATGTATCAGTGCTCCTGTATCCTTTGGCTAAATTCCTAGTAGTGATATTTCTGGGTCATAGGGTAGTTCTATTTTTCATTTTTTGAGGAACCTCCACATTGTTTTCCAGAGCGGTTGCACCAGTTTGCATTCCCAACAGTGCAAGAGGGTTCCTGTTTCTCTACATCCTCGCCAGCATCTGTAGTTTCCTGAGTTGTTAATGTTAGCCACTCTGACCAGTGTGAGGTGGTATCTCAGTGTGGTTTTGATTTGTATTTCCCTAACGATAAGTGACTTTGAGCATATTTTCATGTGTCTGTGGGTTATCTGGATGTCTTCTTTGGAAAAGTGTCTATCCATGTCTTCTGCCCATTTCTTCACTGGATTATTTGTTTATCAGGTGTTGAGTTTATTACGTTCTTTAGTGATTTTGGATACTAGCCCTTTATCAAATAACCATTTGCAAATACCTTTTCCCATTCCATTGGTTGCCTTTTAGCTTTGTTGATTGTTTCCTTTGTAGTGCAGAAGTTTTTACCTTGATGAGGTCCCAATAGTTCATTTTTGCTTTTAATTCCCTTGCCTACTGAGATGTGCCAACGAAGAAGTTGCTGCAGCTGGGGTCAAAGAGGTTGTTGCCTGTTTTCTCCTCTAGAGTTTTGATGGTTTCCTGCTCACATTTAGGTTTTCCATCCATTTTGAATTTATTTTTGTGTATGGTGTAAAAAAGTGGTCCATGTTCATTTACAAATGACATCTCTGATAAAGGGTTAGTATCCAAAATATATAAAAAACTGATACTACTCAAAAACAAAAGAAAAAAACCCCAAATAATCCAATTTAAAAATGGGCAGAAGATATGAACAGACATTTCCTCAAAGAAGACATACAGATGGCCAACAACATGAAAAGAGGCTAAACATCACTCATCATGAGGGAAATGCAAATCATAATTACAATGAGATACCGCCTTACACTTGTCAGAATGGCTAAAATCAAGAACACGAGAAACAACAAGTGTTGGTAAGGATTGGGAGAAAAAGGAACACTTGTGCACTGTTAGTAGCAATGTAAACTGGTGTAGCCACTGCTAGAGTGAAGGTTCCTCAAAAAGTTAAAAATAAAACTACCCTATGATCCAGGAGTCACAATAATGGCTATTTACCCCAAAAGACAAACACACTAATTCAATCAGATATATGTACCCTAGTGTTTATACAGCATTATTTAGAATAGTCCAATGATGGAAACAACCCATTTGTCTATGGATAGATGAGTGAATAAAGAAGATGTCTCCCTCTCTCTCTCTCTCCCTCTCTCTCTCTCTCTCTCTCTCACACACACACTAGAATGTTATTCAGTCATTAAAAATTATGAAATCTTGCCATTTACAACAACATGGATGGAACTACAGAGTATAATACTAAGTGAAATAAATCAGAGAAAGACAAATACCATTTAATAGTAAAATTCAAAAAACAGAACAAATGAGCAAAGGAGAGAGAAAGGTAGAGAAAAACCAAGAAACAGACTCTTAACTACAGAAAACTGATGGTTACCAGAAGGGAGGTTTGTAGGGGGAATGGGTGAAATAGGGCACCTGGGTGTCTCAGTTGGTTAAACATCCAGCTGTCGCACGTTTCCTGGGATTGAGCCCTATGTCTGACTCTGCACTGACAGTGTGGGGTCTGCTTGGGATTCTCTCTCTCCCTTTCCCTCTGTCCCTCCCCTGCTCATGCTCTCTCTCTCTCTCTCCTCTCAAAATAAACAAACATTAATAAAAAAGAGTACACTTATCATGATAATCAATGTAATGCACAGAATAGTTTAATTACTATATCGTACATCTGAAACTAATATAACACTGCATGTTAGCTACACTAGAATTAAAGTTAAAAACTAAAACTAATGGGGCACCTGGGTGGCTCAGTCGGTTAAGCATCCGACTTTGGCTCAGGTCATGATCTCGCGGTCTGTGAGTTCGAGCCCCGCGTCGGGCTCTGTGCTGACAGCTCAGAGCCTGGAGCCTGCTTCAGATTCTGTGTCTCCCTCTGTCTCTGACCCTCCCCTGTTCATGCTCTCTCTCTCTCTGCCTCAAAAATAAATAAATGTCAAAAAAAATTAAAAAAAAACCCTAAAACTAATCAAAAATGAGAAATAAAAAGTAAACAGCTTTGTAATACAAGTGGTGTTGGAAATAGTGCTCTAAAATTTAAAATTGAATGGTGTTTTCTTTGATCGAGGCTTCACTTAATCTTAAAAATATGAGACATGTCAGATTTTATACGTGGCTTAAGAAAAAAATTAAGAATAAATTAATGACAAACGTTAATGGATATAGTCTCTGAAACATAAGAGGCTACAAAATCCATGACTTCAATGAGTGACTAGGTCAAAACATGTGAAGAACTGTGTGGGCAAATATAAAATAACAATAAAAGCCAAGAGTAAAGCCCTATATTGTACAAGTTTAAAGTCATTTGTAAGATTTCCTTGCCTTTAGCTCATCTCAAGAATAATGAACTTCAAAGTGCCCTGTAGGCTTCTTATTTTTGCGGAATTCAAGAACAATGACCAAGAAAAAAAAATGTGTATGATAAATCCCCTCAGAGTTTATCTCAACCGAACCTGCAAAATATTCAAACAGCTCCAGTCAGCAGTCCCTAGAGATACTAGAAGAGGACTTAATGTTACGAATGAGATCAGTGCCTTCTGTTTTAAAGTATAGCTTCTGCCTTTGATTTGAGTTAAGCAAATAACCCTAAGTTCTAAAAAAAATACTCCTCAGAATTAGAGACAGACCAGAGAGAAACAGAGATGAAGGCAGAGGAGACAGAATGAGAAAATAAGAATAAAGGGATGTAACACTACACTGTTGAGTATGACAGTCATTAGCCACGTGAAAGTATTTACATTCCAATTAATTAAAATTAAATAAATTTAAAAATTTAGTTCCTCAGCTACGCTAGCCTCATTTTGAATGCTCTAACAGCTAGTCGGTATTTGCTAGTTGCTACTATATTTAACAGTGCAGATGGAGAATGTTTCCATTATCTCACAAAATTCTGGTACAAAGGCTGATATACAAAGATGGAGAGAAAGAAACAACAGAGGCAACATACTGAGAGGCTTAAATTCATTGATGAGAGAGTTTGAAGGTTAGAGATAGACATGAGAGAGAATATTTAAAAAAATGCTTCAAAAAGTTCTTCTTATAAAATGAAAATAATTTTAAGATAGGGTAGCATGTGGGAATAATAGGTACAGAAAGTTATAAAAGCCAACCATCATCTGAGTGGTTTGTAATTAAAAAATAATCCATGACTATTAGTCCAGTTTACTAATATTTATACGTTAAGAAACTAACCAACAAAAAGATCCTAAAAGTCACAGAATTTATAATTTAAGCACAAAAATGGTTTCCAACTACTTTAACTTGACTTTTTAAACATATATAATTAAAATTTTGTATTTGCTATCCTTTCTCTATGTATGAAGTAGAATTATTGCCTTTCTGGGGCAGAAAGCAAGGAGTGGCATAAAAAAATAAATAGGGGCGCCTGGGTGGCGCAGTCGGTTAAGCGTCCGACTTCAGCCAGGTCACGATCTCGCGGTCCGTGAGTTCGAGCCCCGCGTCAGGCTCTGGGCTGATGGCTCGGAGCCTGGAGCCTGTTTCCGATTCTGTGTCTCCCTCTCTCTCTGCCCCTCCCCCGTTCATGCTCTGTCTCTCTCTGTCCCAAAAAAAATAAATAAAAACGTTAAAAAAAAAAAAAAGATGGCTCTTTGAAAAATAAATAAATAAATAAATAAATAAATAAATAGAATATGAGAAAATACCCAAAAAAAGGCATTTAAAATGTATATGTGAATTTTTACAATTTGAGGTTCAAATGACTATTTTTTCTTTAGTCTGAAAAAATAAATATGAATTTTATAAATACATTAATTTTTAAATGAAACATTTTTAAAAGATTAAGAAAATGAAATCAGGAATGAAAAATAATTTCAATTTTGTATAGGAAAAATGGAGAATCTGAAGAATTCAGTTAAAATTCAAATAGATAATTTACCAAATACAGTTTCAGCAAGACAATTAAAGGGAATTTCTTCATTTTTCAGCAAATATCTAGATTAATGATAATTTTTAAAAATTACTTACATTTTATACATTTACATTGACACATTTACAATTTAAATATTACACATTTATTTATTTGGAAACATTAAAAAGGAAAAATAATAAAAACAGGCTTTGAAATTGCATATAGTCAATATTTAGTGACTATTAATCTGAGTGGAAGAATTTATCTACCTATTCTCAAGGACTACACATAGAGTTTATATGTTTTCTTTACCATAAAGTCTCTGACGAAAGGGATTACATGAGGAAAACAAATTCCATGATAATCATAAATGATTTTAGAGGTCACTAAATTATCTTCTTCCTACATACTAGGATTTTTTTTTAATGTTTATTTATTTATTTTGAGAGAAAGAGGGAGACAGAGCATGATCAGGGGAGGAGCAGAGAGAGAATCCTAAGTAGGTTTGACACTGACAGCACAGAGCCCGATGTGGGGCTTGAACTCAAGAACTGTGAGATCATAACCTGAGCCAAAATTAAGAATCAAACAGCTAACCAACTGAGACACCCAGGCGCCTCAGCCTATACTAGAATTCCAGGTAACAGCCATTAGGCGTCTGTCAACAATGGGGGGCCAATACCTGTTTCAGCTCTAGCTGTCCTACCGAGGGTTTTGTGTGGAGCATTCTGAGACCATCCATCCTGTGTGTGCCTTAGCTCTAGCCATCCCACTGGGACATCCCCTGCATGCAGTGCCCCTGGAGCATCAGGCCTGCACATGCTTTAGCTCCTGCTGTCCCACCAGAAAGCCCGCTCCACAGAACACCCTGGCACCCACTGGCTCATTCCTGCTTCATCTCCAGCCAACCAACCAGTTTGGCCTAACTGCAGAGTACTCCGGGATCCCAAGCCCATGACCAGTAAAATTTTAGTAAGCCAACCACAGCTGGCAGGCACACATAGCCCACACAGGGAATGTTCCCACACCAGGTAATTCCTTTAAGACTAGAAGTAGCTGCTCCATCTAATTAATAGAAACAAACACAGAAAGTCGAACAAAATGAAGAGGCAGGAATATGTTCCAAGAGAAAGAACAAGATAAAACTCTAGGAAAGAACTGAACAAAATGAAGACACACAATCTACCTGACAAAGAGTTCAAAGCAATGTTCATAAAGATGAACTTTAGATAAGACTGCACTCATTAAGAAATTCAACAGAAAGAGAATGTAAAAAAAAAAAAAAATCAGGGGCGCCTGGGTGGCGCAGTCGGTTAAGCGTCCGACTTCAGCCAGGTCACGATCTCGCGGTCCGGGAGTTCGAGCCCCGCATCGGTCTCTGGGCTGATGGCTCAGAGCCTGGAACCTGCTTCCGATTCTGTGTCTCCCTCTCTCTGCCCCTCCCCCGTTCATGCTCTGTCTCTCTCTGTCCCAAAAATAAATAAACATTAAAAAAAAAATCGGTTGAAGAATACAGTAACTGAAATGAAGAATATACTAAAGGGAATTAACAGCATATTAGAAGATGCAGAATAATGGATCAGAAATCTGGAAGACAGGGTACAGTAAAGCACCCAAGCTAAATAGCGAAAAGAAAAGAAAAAAAAAAGAATAAAATAAAAATGAGAATAGATTAAGGAAGCATTGGGAAAACATCAAGTGAAATAATATTCATATTATAGGATTCCCAGAAGGAAAAGGGAAAGATAAAAGAGCAGAAAACTTGTTTGAAGACAATATGGCTGAAAAATTTCTAAGAAGGAAATAGACATTCAGGTTTAGGAAGTACAGAGAGCCCAAGCAAGATGAACCCAAGGAAATCCACACCAAGAAACAATAATAAAAATGTCAAAGATAAACATAGAGAACATTACAAGCAGCAAGAGAATAGAACAGTTACATACGAGAAAAACCCCATAAGACTATCAGCTGTTTTTTCAGCAGAAACTGCAATTCAGAAGAAAGTGGCATGATATATTCAAAATGCTAAAAATACGAGCAAAAAACTACAACCAAGAACATGCTACCTGGCAAGATTATCACTCAGAATTGAAAATGTGATAAAGTTTCCCGAAGTTAAAGGAGTTCATCACCACTAACCCACTCTTATACGAATGTTAGAGAGAATTCTTTAAGTGGAAGGAAAATGTCACAGCTACAAGAAATTATAGAAGGGAAAAAATGCACATAAAATGTACATTGAAGGCAATGAATCAATTATAAGGCCAATACGGAGTTTAAAACACAAAAAATATAAAAATCAATTATAGCTATAAAAAATTAGTCAAGAGATACACAAAATTTACAATGTAAACTATGACATCAAATACACAAAATACATAGGGAGGAAGTAAAAATTTAGTGCTTTTAGAATGTGTTTTAACATAAGAGACTGTCAACTTAATATGGACTGATATACATGTAGAATGTTATATATAAATCCAAAGTTAACCAGAATAAAAATATGTATAATAGATTCACAAAGAATAAATTAATTCAAACATAACATTAAAGAAAACCATCAAACCACGAAGAACAGAAACAAGAAAGAAGAAAGGGACAGAGAAGAACTACAATAACAACCAGAAATTAACAATATAGCAATAAGTATATACCTATCAATTACTTTAAATGCAAATTAGGGGTGCCTGGGTGGCGCAGTCGGTTAAGCGTCCGACTTCAGCCAGGTCACGATCTCGCGGTCCGGGAGTTCGAGCCCCGCGTCAGGCTCTGGGCTGATGGCTCAGAGCCTGGAGCCTGTTTCCGATTCTGTGTCTCCCTCTCTCTCTGCCCCTCCCCCGTTCATGCTCTGTCTCTCTGTCCCAAAAATAAATAAACGTTGAAAAAAAAATTTAAATGCAAATTAAACAAGGTGATAATCAAAAGTCCTAGGGTCACTAAATGGATTAACAACAACAAAGAAGACCCATCTTTATGCTGTCTACAAGAGACTCACTTCATTCTTAAAGGCACATATGGACTAAAAAAGTGAAGGGATGAGAATATATTTTATGCAAATGGAAGAAGAAAGAAAGAACAACAAAATAGATTTTATTTTTTAATGTTTATTTAGTTTTGAGAGAGAGAGAGAGAGAGAGAGAGAGAGACAGAGACAGCACGAGTCGGGGAGGGGCAGAGAGCCATAGAGCCTGACACCAGGCTCAAACCCACAAGCCATAAGATCACAACCTGAGCCCAACTCAGACGCCTAACTGATTGAGCCACCCAGGTGCCCCAGACACAATAGATTTTAAAACAAAGACTGTAGCAAAAGACAAAGAAGGTCTTACATAATGAAAAAAGGATCAGCCAACAAGACAGTACAACAATTGTAAATATCTATGAATACAATATAGAGGCACCTAAACACATACAGGAAATACTAAATAACCTAAGAGGAGAAATTGATAGTAATACAATAATAGTAGGGAATTTTAACACTCACATCAATGGATACATTATTCACACAGAAAATCAATGCAGAAACAATGGGTGTGAATGACACATTAACTAGATGGAATAACAGATACATTTATAACATTTCATTCAAAAACAGAAGACACATTTTTTAAAAGTGCACATATACATTCTCCAAGATAGATCATATGTTATACTGCCAAACAAGACTCAATACATTTAAGAAGCTTGAAATCATATCAACATCTTTGCAAACCCAAACTGTATAAAACTAGAAATCAATTACATGAAAAAAAAAAACCTGCAAAAGAACACAAATATGTGAAAGCTTAATATATGTTTCTAAACAACAAATGGGTCAAAAAAAGAAATAAAAAAATACATGTAGACAAATGAAAATAAAACATGATAGTCAAAAATTTTGGGGACTCAGCAAAACAAGTTCTAAGAGAAAAATTTTTAGCAATAGAAGCCTACTTCAAAGGAGGAGAAATCTCAAATAAACAATCTAACGTTACACCTAAAGGGACTAGAAAACAAACAAACAAGCAAACAAACAAAAAGAAAGAAAATCCCAAGTTAATGTAAGAAAAAATAATAAAGATTAGAGTGGAATAAATAAAATAGCAGCTAAAAAATTAGAAAAAAAACAATGAAACCAAGAGCTTGTTGTCTGAAAAGGTAAACCTTTATCCAGATTCATACAAAAGAGAGAGAGAGAGAGAGAGAGAGAGAGAGAAATCTCAAAGAAAATCAGAAATGAAGGAGAGGCAACACAACCACAGAAATACAAATAATTATAAGAAACTACTATGAAATATTATATGCCAACAAATTGGACAATCTAGAAGAAATGCATAAATCTTCCAAAACTGAATCAGAAATAAATAGAAAATCTGAATAAGCTGATTACTATTAATAAAATTGAACTGGTGATCAAAAAAAAATTTCCCCCCAAAAAACCCAAAAAAAAAACAAAAGTCCAGGGCCAGATAGATTCACTGGTGAATTCTACCACATCTTTAAAAAAGAGTCAACACCTATTAAATATTATAAAAATTAAAGAGCTAGTAACTACTAAAAATTAGAACAAGAAGCAAAGCTTCCAAATTCATTATATGAAGCCAGCATTACCCTGATACCAAAACTAAATACACTATAACAAAAGAAAACTATAGGCCAATATTCCTGATGAACCTAGATGCAAAACTCCTCACCTAAATATAGCAAATCAAATACAGCAATACAATAAAGTATCATTCACCACTATTAAGTTGGATTTATTCCAGGAACATAGTATGGTTTATTATCCACAATCAACATGATACATCACATTAACACAATGAAGGATGAAAACCACATGATCAGAAAAAGCATTTGACAAAATTCAACATCCATTTATTAAAAATACTCTCAAGGAAGTGGGTTCAGAGGAAATATACCTCAACATAATAAAGTCCATATATGACAAGCCCACAGCTAACATCATACTCAATGGTGAAAAATGGAAGCTTTTTCTTTAGGATCAGGAGAAAACAAGGATGTCCACTCTTGGCACTTTTATTTAACATAGTACTAAAAGTCCTAGCCCTAGCGATAATACCAGAAAAATAAATAAAAGGGATTTACACTGGTAAAAAAATAAATAAATAAAACTATCACTCTTTGTGGATGACATGATACTATATATAGAAAACCCTAAGGACTCCATCGCAAAACTATACCAACTAATAAACAAATTCAGTGAAATCGCAGGATACAAAATACACAGAAATCTGTTCCACTTCTATAAACTAACAATGGATTACCAAAAAGATAAATTAAGGTAACAAATCCATTTAAAATTACACCAAAAAAGAATAAAATATCTGCAATAAATATAACTAGGGAGGTGAAGACCTATACGCTGAAAACTATACAGGTCTAGAGGTAGTTCAGAGTTCACCTTTTCCTTTATACCCACCCCAAACATCTCCTATTTATCTCAAAAGACTTGTAAATATTAGCTTTAGGAAAGTAATTTTCTGTATTTGCCTGTGGAGTCTTTAAATTTCACTCTGGTTAACTGGATAACTAAGTATTGTTTCACAATGACCTATGATCGTATTTGACCAAGTGCTTTAAAGTCTTTTGATTTTTTTGACAAACTTTCCAAAATCTAATTCTAAGGGGAGTCTTTTTGACCTAGAACTAACCTTGGGATTTTGCAGAGTCCCTGAAGCATCTGAAAAGATTTTTTCTCTCTCCTTATAAAAAAGAAGAGATGTTAAACTAATTAGGCTAACTTGGTATGTAAATTTATCTGGTAAGCATTGTCAAATAAGAATAGTAAGCTTTCTTTCTGTTATATTTGTATAGATATAAGTGCTCCAGAAATATGAAATTTCTAAAGTCTGCTTTGTCCTGGTATAGCATTAGTCATGATTCCAGTTATTATCTTAAAATGTATGCATGGAAATAACGAAATTTCCTTGTCAGTTACATTATACTAAATTCCTATCAGATCTTTAAATATATGTATCATACCAAGTAACAGGTTCTTACTGTTTTATTTTCATGGTTTTACATTATTCCTGCAAAAGTGCTTTATTTCCAAGGAGATTCATGGAAACAATCTTGAGGAGTACAGGTTTCTAATAAATTTAAGATGACAAAACTGAACTGGGTAAGAATTTTTTGAACTAGTGGAGAAACTGTATTAAAGCAGAACAAGTATTAATTATTAGGACCATATGAACTAAGAAGCATGATTATAATTTTATGACTTTTTGGAAACATTGCTGGTTCTATGATGATTTGCTTTTCAAAATTTAAGGAAACTTTTTCTTAGGCTTCCTATAGCTTATAGCAATTTGGTAAAGCACACTTTTTGTAAACAAAGATAAAAACATTTACTTTTCCTCCCTGCCTGATTCCTCTAGAATTTATAAACTTTTGACTATTCTTTTAATGGCAAAATCATCATTTACCTAAGTTTAGTAAAATCTGTTCTTGTTACAGAACAGAACTGGAAATGTTGACTATATTACCAAGGCTTTGATTGGAATGTCATATTTGAGAGAAATGTGCATACACTTAGATGTGACAAGACAGTTCTAAGAAACAAAAGTTGACTTTATGGAGCCAATAAAGCTTCTTGGAAAAACCATGGTATCTTTTTTAAAAGATTTCAGTAAATGAGTCTTAAAAAGAGCTTATATGGTCAATCACTATTCTCACTTTACATTTGTAAATAATCAGGCCAAATTTAATGCATACATTATTTTAATATGATTATCTTTGATGAAAATGGTGATAACTATAGACAGAAAAATGTTTATATCTTTGTAAATATTAAATTCTAATCCTGTTAACGTGTCTAATTACATTTTTTTTTTTACATAGCTGGAAGTTGGATTGGATTCTAAAATTTAATTTTTTCAAATATCCGGCTACAACTCTCCAAACTAACATTTCCAATTTTCTCCCACCGTTCTAATTTGGAATCATTAAGAACAAAGACTGCCTTTGAATCTCCTTAGAAATAAATATATCAGGTTGTCTTCATTATCCAAAGGGCAGCCAAGCTTCAGGAAGATGAACCTTGGATATACATCTCACAGCCGAGGAAGTCTCCACTTGACATCTGGTCCTAATGTCGGAGACCTCTAAAACTAGTTGACTAGGAAGAGAAGTAGCTGACCTTGAGATAGACTGGTTTCTCTCAAGATTCCAGATCAAGACTTCACACAGTAGCCACACATAAAACCTTCTTTTTGCTTTTTTTTTTTCTTACTCTAGCATTGACTTGGAAAGACAATGCTATCATCTTTATCTCCCAGTGCATTCCTAAGGGGAGGGGGTCATCCAAACTTCAAACAACTGTTAAATTTTCAGTGATACTAGTGATTCTGTAGTTGTGCCTATCACAAACTACTTTTGGATTTCCCAAAGACTCAGTTTTTCTGGAACAAACTCAGTTCTCTCTCTATTGTGTCAAACTACCTAACCTAGAGATTCTATTTCCCTGTCTGTGATGAATAACCCCAAACCCAGGGAACTTTGCACCCAGGCTCTACAAAAAGAAAGAGACACAGGCATGGGTGACCAGAATAAAACTATTTGTGTTGTCTACAGACCATTAAAAGTTACTGGCATCCGTGGCTCTTATCTTTCCAGTCTAGAGCGATAGACTCAAATGGAAATTACCAAATTTCAAATTTAGCTTCCTTTGGTGGATCATAGCTCCCTTGGCTAGGAATAGGTGAAAATGACACTGTGACCAGGAATCTCTCCTTAACTCTTGAAGATATTGCAGAGCTGCTAAAACAACAGCTGCAAGCAAAAATTCTTAGACTCTTTGGCCAAAGTCATTCTTGATATAGGATAGTGCTTGATTATCTTTTAGTGAACAAGGAGGTATTTTTCTGTGGCCAACACAGGTTCCTACACCAGGATTAACACTTCTGGAGAAAATGAAACTCAGTATCTTCCAAAACTGTAGGATCACTGAGGAACACACTTGGCTTAAAAAAGATAATTCCTTAATGGGGTCTTTCACTTACTTGATTTTGATTGATTCGTGTTTTGGGGACCATGGTTCTGGGGTTCACTCCATACATTTTACATATACATATACATATACATACATATACATATACGTATATATTCATACATATACATATATATACATACATATACATATATACGTATATGTATATGTGTATATATATACATGTAAGTATATATATACATATAGGTATATACGTATATACATATACACATACATATGTATACATATATATACATATAATATATATATGTATATGTAATTTTTTAACTTATAAAACTCAACAGTAGTCTCCCTGTTGTGCTATATTCTCTCAAAAGTTTCACATGCATGTTTCCAGCCGGTAATCACCAAGCAAATGATCTCCCTAAGACTGAAATGGAAGAAAAGGTATGAAGAAAATGACTGAAATAAATTTGTAGATATAAAGTTGTGAATATTAATTTCGCAGAATTTAAGCAAAAAAAAAAAGCATGACTACCACACAGAGGATCAACAAAAAGCAAAAAGTGCAAGAACTTCAGAGTAGAGGCTGGGAGGGGTGCTAATGCCTTAAATTTTGTTCATGTCTCTCAATCTGAGAGTTTGATCAAAAGGAGGAAATTACAACAAGAAAAGGCAATAGGCCTACAGCGGAGTCACTTGTGCTAAACTCTACATCAGCGAATCAAGACTTAATATTTAACCTAAGTGCAATTTCAGTCACTCCCAGGAATGTTATCCATGTTACAGTCAATCTGAAATGTTCTGGTCAGTGTTCCTAAGCTACTACACCTGATAAGCCTTTCTATCCCCCAAAGATGAGATAATTCACTCTTTCCTTGTTCCTGTCCCCTTCCACCTATGAATGTCTCCTGTTTTGTTTATCTCTTTGGATTTCTCCTTTCCATTTGCTAGATGGGATGCTGCTTGATTCAGTAGTCATTGGTCGAAGCCAACTGGTCTTTAAGTTTACTCAGATGAATATTTTTAACACATTTATCCAAACATTTCTCAAAAACATCAGTTCTCATTTTTTTCCTAAAACAGAGCGGCAGTAGTAAAAACTGATGTAGAAATAAATACAAACTCTACAATCCAGTTTTCCTTCCGTCACCATGGCAAGCTATTAAAACCTTATTTGTTTGTCATTTCTTTATGTTTAAAATGTGGCTATTAATACCAGCAAACAGTTTACCTCAGAGTATTGGTTAAGAATTAAATGAGATGAAAGGCATATTTTAAATACATTTGAAATGATGAATGAAACAAAAGTAGAAGATAGAGAACAGGGCTTTTTTTGTTTTTTTGTGTGTGTGTGTTTTGTACTTGGTGGGTGGTAACATACCCATCTTATGTATTGAATACTTTAGAGTGAAATAGTTTTTTTCTAAAAATAATTTCTGGCAGACACCCTAATATGGCCTTATTCTACTGAAGCATTTTCTGAAACTACTTGATTTTGTACAAATATGGCTTTTCTACACCCGGAATCAGATTCTTCCGGGTGTGTAACTACTCCATAAAACATTAACTACAAAGGTTATTCCAGCAGCTTCTGAGAACACAATTTAAACTACAGAACCTGCAAAGGTACACATATATCAGACAACTCAATTTTAGCAGAAGGAGCCAAAAGAATTAAGCACCATATTTACATATATTTGGATCCTGGCAACTTTGGCATTATTCCACTACCTTTCATATGATATTGCAACGTCTGCTCCCTGAGGAGACAAGAGGGAAGCTGACACCACCCATTGTCTACTGTGCTTTGCTTTATGCGGTCGGATTCTTCATTTTGTTTGACACCAGATATGCAACTCTAAATTAGCCCTTCTAATGTTCAAGCCTGAAGGAGTGTAATGAAAACAATAACTTATGTTTTTGTTCTAAGAAGTTGTCTTTTTTTTTTATTGCATTCGCCTTTCACCTTCTTTCTATTTGTTTCCTAACGCAGGCATAAATATGTATGCATGCTTAATAAAGCATTATTTTTAAAAGATTTATGCTAGTGTTTAGACCAACTACTTGGTATTTCAAGAAGGACCAAAGGAGTTGTGTTACTATACTATATTCTGGAAGTAGCAAAACAACATAATGTTTCAGAAAAAGGAATAAAAAATGAAAGATACAGAGCCTTGATGAAGATACATTATGAAATATACCAATACCAAAGTTACTTATACACACACACACATATATATATATATACACACATTGTTATACGAGTGTAAAAGAGGATATATATATATGTGTATATGTATGTGTATGTATGTATATGTATATATGTATATGTATGTATATATGTATATACATATGTATATATATCCTCTTTTACTCTCATATAACAATAATGCAACATATTTAAGCAAAGACCAATTTTTAAACTTTTAAAGCAAGTTGATTTTGTCACTTGTTTTCATTCTTTTAGCTTAAAGCACTGACTGGACACTCTGTTATTATTCCAGTTTTCTATTAAAAAGTCCTAACACACACACACAAAATCATAATGAGAACAAAAATTGTCATCTTGGTAGAACTGACATGTTTCTCTAGTTCTTTATTTTTTTTTCCCTTTCCCCAGGCTATTTTGGAAACTCTCTATTTTCATTCTCACTTCATGTTTACTTTGGGACTTTTCAGATTAAAATGGGATGACACTGCCTCCAGTGCATAAATTATTGACCAGAGGTGGGAATCAGATACAAGACATGCAAATGAGGATCTTTTTGGGTAACTGAACAAACACTTCCAGATCCCACTGTGCTCTTTAATACTTGCTTTCTGGTATGGTGGAGATATCAACTTACTGATACTGGCTGTTTTCTGCTGTGTGAACTTGAAAATGTAGCAAACAGATACAGGGCAGGTGAGACAAAGCCTACGGGGGGCGGGGAGAAAGGCACAAAAATAGAGTTTGAAAGGATTTATATTTCTGATTTTAGTTCAGCACTTTTTGAGTTTCCTGAATTACTGCAGCATCATTATTACGCCTTACTCTATTTTTGATTAATATAGCTTGAATTGGCATTTTGTCACCTACTATGATAACAGTTCCTAATAATAAAGAGTTAAACCTTTTTCTTTTCAGTTTAAGAGAGAAATTAGACTTTATAGGCCATTAATAAAAGGCACTAATGTAATTAGTCTTTACAAATATTTTGCTGCCTGGGGAAGAAAACAAAAAGAAACAAACAAACACCTTCCCTAAGCCCTTCAGGCTGGTCACAAACCTGATAGCTATATTTCTATTGCAGTATACTTTTGTTTAAAACTTGCACATACTGCATTAGATCTTTTATTGTACATCCCTAATGAGGTAACATTTTAAGAAACAAGACAGGATGTGAGTGAGGCTAATAATTGGCATTATATTCTGGGATGTTGGTTCCCCTGAGAAATACTGAAAGTAGAGATAAATACTATCAAACCTTTAAATATCCAAAGAAGATGAAGAGTTTAGATTGATAGTAAAATTAACTGGTAGATAGAGGGAATTAACTAAATCTGTAATAAAGAATATAATATATGCACACTATATGGATACGAGGAAATAAACTTGGAATTTTGAGACTTACAACTTATCTGGATTCAAGTGCACCAGAAGGCACTGACCAGATATACTTTGAAGTGAATTTGCAGAAAGCTATTGATTTTTTTGCTGTTTTGCTTTTCACTGTCTTGTTCGCATGTCAATTATTTACAATGCACTTTAATAAAACAAACAACCAAAAGGCAAGGCTGGCTTCAAAATAACCAAAAATATAAGGCTGGTTTTAACCTGCTTCAATTTTCATTAACTTCCCCTGGATCAAAATACTGGCAGGTTGGACATCACTCTTCAACATTTCACTGCCCTGAAATGTATGTAATCCCATTACTTTTAAAATATAGTGTGGTAAGAGAATTACTTCTATTCCCTTTATACTGCTATATTCTTTGTATATTAGATCTCTCAATTTATCTTTGTCTAATTTAAATATGTTCTATCGGGGCACCTGGGTGGCGCAGTCGGTTGAGCGTCCGACTTCAGCCAGGTCACGATCTCGCGGTCCGTGAGTTCGAGCCCCGTCAGGCTCTGGGCTGATGGCTCGGAGCCTGGAGCCTGTTTCCGATTCTGTGTCTCCCTCTCTCTCTGCCCCTCCCCTGTTCATGCTCTGTCTCTCTCTGTCCCAAAAATAAATAAACGTTGAATAAACTCACTTTGGTAAGAGTTTTAAAAAAATTAAAAAAATAAATAAATAAATAAATATGTTCTATCAACATTCATCTGCCTGGCACATTCACTTAAAATTTTCAAGTTTGTCTACCCTGACATTCAATTCCTTGTCAAGTACATTTTTTAAAATCCCTATATTTGACTGGAATGAGTTTCTTTCACTTTTTTAGAATTATAGTGTAGGGATATTGGTTAAAAATTACTTCCTTTTTTCTTTAAAAATATCTTAATTTTTGAAGAATATTCTTTATAGAATCTTGCATTTCTTAAAGTGCTTTAATGATATAATTCCATGGTCTTCTGGATTTCATTGATTCTGCTGAAAAGTCAGATGTCAGTTTTATTGGTTCTTAATTTAAAATTTTTACATTTAATTTTCTTACCATTTTCTTTTTTTTCAGGTATTTTACTATGATGTTTATATAAGTCATTTTATTTTCATTTACACTGCTTGGTGTTCATAATACTTTATTAACTTTTGTATGGTATTTCTTTAGTTTTAGAAAATTTGTGGTGAGTATATCTTTAGATATTCTTTGTACTCTTATTTTCTTCCCCTTTTTTCATTATAAATCAAATTACATGCATGCTAAGTTTTTTCACTACATTGCACTTAACTGTAATTTTCTATTTCTGTTACTTTATTGCTTATTCTTTGTATTTAAGTTGGAATACTTTCTATTATATAGGCTTAACCTCAGTTTGGATTCAGAATAGGAAGGCCAGTGAACTTTAAGATGGGTAAAACTAAATAAAGTGGAATAAAGAGAGAATAAAGAGAACTGTAAGAAAACAAATCATCTCCAATATGTGCTAAAATAGTTAATGGAAAACCTATATATAACTAGCTTCCAAGGAGAGAAGAGATAAGTTAGAGGAACTATTAGAAGAAATAATGAATAGAAAATTTCCAAATTGATAAAAGACACTAATGCATATATACATGAAATACATGAAGTCACATCTAGCATACCATAAATTATTAAAACAAACAAAAAGTAATTCTTCAGTAACAAGGAAAAAGGATTTACTACATATAGCAGAACAACAAAATGAATGACTAATGACTTCCTATCAGGGAAAATGGAATGTCAAATGGCAAAAGAAAATAAAAATTTTTAGCTACAATTTTATATTCTCTGAAAATATTGCTTGAATTTTGATAGGTCTCAAGGGATATTTCCAGACAAAACTTGAAAGTATTTTTATCCAGTAAATTCACTACCAGAAGTAGTTAAAAGAAGTTCTTTAAGTGGAGGGAAAAATTAACAAATAGCCAGATTTAAAGTATGTAGTAAAAACACCAGGAAAGGGATATCTCTAGAGAAATATATAACAGAATTTTTTAGTATTTTTTTATATTTATAATTTTTTTATGTTCACAATTTTATATTTAGAGTTTAGCGATTTTTCTTTTTTTTTTTTAAGGTTTATTTTTGACAGAGAGAGATGGGGGAGACAGAGTGAGCAAGGGGAGGGGCAGAGAGAGAGAGAGAGAGAGAAGGAGACACAGAATCCAAAAACACGTTCCAGGATCTGAGCTGTTAGCACAGAGCCCAAGGCCAGGCTCAAACCCACAGACCACGAGATCATGGCCTAAGCTGATGTTGGATGCTTCACCTACTATGCCACCCAGGCGCCCCCACTCTAGTTATTTCTTTAAAATAAGTTATGTTAGATTTATAATGAAGGGAAAGTAAAATACAAAAATTTTGGTCAAGTATTTGAACAAAGTAAATAATACTGTGATATGTTTTTAAAATTCTTATTACAGGGGGAAAAAAAAGTTACAGAGAGGGAGGGAGGCAAACCATAAAAGACTCTTAAATACTGAGAACAAACTGAGTGTTTATGAGGGGTGGCGGAGAGGGGAAAGTGGGTGATGGACATTGAAGAGGGCACTTGTTGAGATGAGCACTGGGTGTTGTATGGAAACCAATTTGACAATGAATTATATTAAAAATTGGGGCGCCCGGGTGGGTGGCTCAGTCGGTTAAGCGTCGGACTTCAGCTCGGGTCACGATCTCGCGGTCCGTGAGTTCGAGCCCCGTGTCAGGCTCTGGGCTGATGGCTCAGAGCCTGGAGCCTGCTTCCGATTCTGTGTCTCCCTCTCTCTCTGCCCCTCCCCCATTCATGCTCTGTCTCTCTCTGTCTCAAAAATAAATAAAACATTAAAAAAATAAAAATAAAAATAAAAATAAAATAAAATTCTCATGACATACCGTAATATCATTTGCATACTAAAATCAAAGTATTTTGCTTACCAAATCAAAGACATAGTTAAGTCAGTATAGGATATATTTGCCACAAACAGGTGAGTGAAAAATAACAAAGAACAAATGGTATACACAAAACCAAAAACCAAGATCCAAACATGTCAATTATTCATTTTATATGTTTGAATTAAGATTACCAATAAAAAAATCAGACCAGTATTTTGATCAACTAAGAACATGTTATACTTGCGCATTAGAGATATATTTTAAATTAACAGATGCAGTGGCTAAAATAAAAATTCTGAAAAATGACATAGTATCCTAAGACCCAGCTAAAGTAGGTTCTAATGACTATATTTATATCTGAAAAAGTGGATCTCACCTCAAATGCATTACTAGAGTTGAAAAAATATTTTATAAAGAATAAAGGATCAATTATTCAAATCTAATAATCCTAAGTGTGCACCTATTAACAGAGCTAGAAGATACATGAAGAAAAATAACAGAGCTAAATGTGGAAATATCAAATCTACAATAAATGCTAAATATTTTAATATCACTTTTATTAGTTGATAGAACAAGTATATAAAAATGACTATAGGTACAGATATTTGATCAATACTATCAAGTTAACCTAAGTTCTGTACATCTAATTGACCTCATTAAAGAACAAATACAACCTACCACTAAAACATAAATATTCAAATGTCTGTGGAATATTAAGTCATACGGTGGACCATAAAAACAACTCTAAGTATAAATTAATGAGTAAAGCAAAGTATATTTTCTGACCCACGTTTATTTCTAGAACTTGATTCTCTTGTATAGATCCATATTTACATATATTGTTAACTTTCTTGTCTGAAATATTACATACAAGATTTCTTTACTATGGGTCTCCTGAAGATAATTCTGTATCACAAAAATATTTGCTTTCACTTTATTTTTTTAATGTTTGTTATTTATTTTGAGAGAGAGAGGAAGAAAGAGAGCAAGGCAGGGAAAGAGAGAGAGGGAGAGAGAGAATCCCAAGCAGGTTCCACAGTATCAGCACAGAGCCCAACGTGGGGCTTGATCCCATAAACTGTGAGGTCATGACCTGAGCTGAAATCCAGTGTTGGACACTTAACTGACTGAGCCAGCCAGGTGCCCCTTGTTTTCACTTTAGATGATATTTTTATTTTTGTATAGAATTCTATGCCAGGAAGCATAGAAGAAAAAGAGAGTGGTGAGGAGACCCTCATAACCACAATGTAAGGAGAGAAGAAAAGATGAAAAATTGGATTGAAAGAGCTTCAGCCTGCAATGCATCTACTGGCCAGGTACTGGCCAGGATAATGGCAGTCCCAGAACAAAGATATTCCATTAGAAGATTTACATATTAGGCAGGCATATCATAACTCCAGTACCCTCACGCCGTTCTGTCATTGGTTGGGCATAAACTGGACAGTGTGGCTTTGATAAAATGCTTTGGTGGATCCTCAAGTTGTGGCAGCTGAAGTTTGTCAACTAACTTTATTCTTTCCAGCACAGATTCTTTTTTGAAGAGAGCTCTGAGTGGAACACTCTCATGGCAGACACAGAAGGAAACTTTGTTATCCTCATATAGAGCATCTTTGATAAGTATGATATTTGTAGTCTGATGACAGAAGATTGAATACTTTCCCTTGGGCTCAGGAGCAAGAGTAGACCATCTGTTTTCACCTTTTCTATTCAATATTGTCCTAGAAGACTGGAAGAGTGATATATATATATATATATATATATATATATATATATATATATATGGTGTGTATGTATATATATATATATATCAGATGTGTATGGTGTGTATGTATACATATGGTGTATATGTATATGTATGTAAGGGTGTGTATGCATATATATGTTATACTATGTATATAATCTATATTAATATAACATACATATATAACATGCATATGTTATAACTATATTATGTCTCATTTTTTATATCAGATTCTCTTTGATAGATGCAGCATTCTCTTAGATCTTTAAGGGTACAAAATGGTATTTTTTTCCCCATAAATAAACTGATTCTCACAAATTGCTTTAGTTTGTTTTTTTTATTAGTTGCTTTCCTGGTGATGTTGATCTATTATCTTATGTATAAGACGGGTGTACTAAAAAGCATGTTCAACTGAGATTCATGTGGGAATACTTGCCCTCTCTATCCTTTACTATAGATTGACCTTGCTAGTACTTATTGTGGAAATCTCTGATGATAATATTTTTTTCCCATTTGGCTGTACTTCCTTACATGTGGTAGAGAAGTTAATGCCCATTTTCTACCTGAAGGGTGAATACCTGTCTCCCAGTTGGAATACCAAATAATAGAAAAAAATCCTTGAGTATCCCTTAATTCTCATGTGAACAGTATGGTCTTCCAACCTTCAACTTTTCCTCCCAGGCAAAGGAAATTGTGTTTTATACTCTCTAGAGTACAATCCTTCAGTATTCTCTCAAGTAAGGAAGCTACAATCTCCTGCCTGCATGGAGTGGGAGGAAGATACTTATGTATAATTTCTTCTCAATTAGACTTTGAACCAGTCCATCTGCTTTAAAGGTCACCTTCCTTCACCTTTCAGCATTTACTGCCACTAATTACTATGTCTTCTGGAAGTTCTATGGGGATATATTAACTTCGTTCTTAACTTTCCCCACTGCTAAATTAAGATTCTGTCTTTTCAAGCTTCCCGCATTTATCCAGAAGACAAATGTTACCTCTTTAATCCTTTTAAACACACTTAGGCTAGCTGTATGTATGCACGTATGTGTAATTTTTCTGTCCTCACACGATCACATACTCTTGGGGTTTACTTTGAGGTTTTAAATCCAATAGCTCAAATTCTGCTGGTGCTTTTGACTGCTGACTATCCCCATGAATGTTTTAATTTCCGATTTTGAGCTAGTGAGCTCATCTTAACCTGGCCTCTTTTGATTTTCCCCATTTATAAATCCTACATGGACTAATATCTCTCTCCAGAGCAATTTTGCATTTGATTTCTAGGCCACCCAGGGTTTGCACCACACCAGGATCATTTTTTAATTGCTACCTTCTCAGCTTGCGCTATCCCCATATTATAAGTATAGTGTAAATTTATGTTCAAACATGTCAAAGTTGCAAGGCTATTCTTTTGATTTCTTGAGAGAATTTTTGCCCCACGCACAGCGCCATAGCAAAGGCAAGCTTAGTTTTCTCTGGCGACAGATTTAGTTGGTTTTCTTATCACTGACACTAAAGGCCTTTGATGGTACCTACTCCATAGGAATTTTGTAGTCTTGTAAGTGCTGTACTCTAACCATTACTATTGCAATAAATTCACCGAACGACTGCTGTATCGTCTTATTTACCTCTGTGCCTAGTTCTCAGTTCATTCTTTACTTCTGGCATCCGGAATTTCCCCTTCCTTTTTTGCAAACTACTGCACAATATTTTCATAATCATATTTTATGCAGAGAATCTCGTTTCTCTTTTCCAGGAGAAATAAGCACTTGAAATTGCATGATGTTAGTCCACAATACATTGTAGATAGTATTATAAAGAAACCATCATTTATGTTAAGAAACATACTTCTTAATAGTGATATACACTCATCAAGGTAAAGGACTTAGTAAATAGGACCTTGGTATATGTATACGTGTTTCGTTTTTCAGTGTCCTTTTTGAAAATCTCAAAGCTGTCCATGCCACTGCATATGTTGTGTTCCAGTCAACTCTTAAGACCTACACTTGCATTAGTTATTGATTTGCTGTACTAAGCCAATGTTTTCTCAGTCCTCAAAATATTCTTTCTTGCATTATAAAATCATCCCATCTGTGTTACAGGTGGAAATTTTCCTAAGTGTCATAGGGTTTATCTTTTTGCTTGATGTTGTACTCCTAGTTTATCCTTAAGCAAATACTCTGTAAGGAGGCAGGAAACAGTTGCTGGCTTTTACTACTTTCATGTGCCTCCTAAAGAATTCAGTATTAGTGGTCTCATTGATTTGTGAGGCTGTCGTTTTCAGTTGATGGTGAGGATGGCTCATGGTGACACTTTGAAGCTACTCAAGAAGCTGAATGTGATATCCCTGGCAAGTCTGTGTTCACAGCAGGAAAGATTTTATGCTCAGCTTTGCTCTACTGACCTTTTGCTCAATTTATCCTTTTATGCCATAAGCCATGATTCAGAAATAGATGCTGGCTTTCTCTGTGTTTCAAGTATCTACCACTTGCCAAATAATATGCCACATGACAGGGTTGCCTAAGAAGAAACTTCTGTGATTTAATGACATTTATGATTCATGATGGAAATCATTGTATTGTCAGGATTTTTCTTCCAGGTGTATGTTATAAAACACATCAATTTATCAATTATAGTACATGTGTACGTGTGTACTTAGAAAATTATAGTGTGTGGATATGTGTATTTACTTCTTTGGTGAATCCGTCTAGTGACATGGTTTTAAATATCTATATCCTGATATTTAAAAATGTATATTTCAAGCCTCATTCCCTTCCCTAAACCCAAGTCACACAAATCCAACTGTCTATTCAATATGTATGCCCTACTTTCCAAGTGTCCAATCAATATGTGATAGAAAGCCCAAATTTTCCACTTTCAAAACGTACTGGCTTTATCACCCTTTTTTTTTGTATACCAGTCTTCCCCAGTCCTAACGATCCCATCCTTTCTGTTGCTCAGGTGAAAAGTATTGAAATTTTTCTTAACTCTTGTCTTTTTCACATAGTTTCTTATCCATTCAGTCATGAACTCTTGTTGGTGTTTCTTCAGAATGTCTAAAATCTAAAAGTCCTCAACACCACCACGACAAGGTATTCATGATTTCTCACCTGAATGAATATACTAGCCTGCTATGTTCTTGCTTTTACTCATTCAGGCTTTCCTCTTAGAGTGTATTAATATTCGAGTCAGAGGAAACTTTCAATAAACCAGATTATATCACTACGTGGCTCAAAACGACTCTGGCTTCTCGTAGTATAAAATAATAGCTGAGAACAATCCTATGTGTTGAAAGTGTTATCATAACAATTTTAAAAATGGAGAAACTGAAGCACAGAGGTTCAGTTTCTTAATCCATATTAACTGGCTAATAGTGGTTGTATATGTTTTGAGGGGTCTATGCTGTTAACCATGGCAGTCTATGGTCTCTTAGTAGTAAGGTATCTTTAAAGCGCTTAATGTTTTGCACATATTCTCTCCTTTACTTTGCACAGACTTCTCTGTCTTCATACCTCCTTTCACTCTCCCAACTTGTTTAGTCAAAGTGAACTTGTTGATATTCCCCAAATATTCCAGGCATAATTCTGCCCCAGGTGCTCTGCACTGGCTCTTCCCTTCTGCTAGAACTCTCCACTAGAAATTTATTTGGGTCACATTCTCATCACATGCACTAAAATATTGCCTTATCACTCAGATCTATCCTGACTTCTTCACTGAAAATTTCAACATCCCCTCCCCTGGGCTTACACTGCTGTGGATCCACTCAATGTTTGTCCATAAACCTATCACACTCTAACACACTATTAAATTTACTTGGTAATTGAGGCATCTGTGTGGCTCAGCCGGCTGCGGTCTGACTCTTGATTTCCACTCAGGTCATCATGATCCCAGGATTGTGGGTTTGGGCTCTGGGCTGAGCATGGAGTCTGCTTGAAAATCTCTCTCTTTCTGTCTGTCTCTCTGTCTCTTCCTCTCCTTCTGCCCCTCTCCGCTACTCACACTTTCTCAAAATATCTACCAATAGACTTACTAATTAATTGTATTTAATTTATTTTGTTGTCATATACAACAGAGAGGAAAATAAAACTAGTATTTTAGGAAATTAAATAAGTTAAATTTCATATATCTTAATCACTGCTTAATTTATGCACAGTCTTTTCCTCTGAGTTTGTTGTGAAATATTTACTAACAATTCTAAATTGTGATGAGTGAAAATACACTTGAATTGGTAGCGCAGAGTAATGGATAGACTTAAGACTTTCTAAATTCCTAAGGCTGACTTTAAAGACAACATAAACTAAATATAATGAGCATTAGCAATTGACATTTTTATGGTCATTATCAGCATCATGGTTATTTGTCCTTCAAGCAGTTTTTACTATATATATAATTTTCATAAACACATATAAAAGAACTTTAAAATAAGCTATTAATATTTATTGAGTACCTTCTAAATCTAAATATGTTAACATGGGGTTACACTTAATTATTGCAAATGTTTATGAGGCTCTATTACATCCCATACTTCATAAACAAAGAGTTCAGTTTACAGAGTTTCAGTGTCTCACTCAAGTTTATCTACACAGTAAGTAATTTACCCAGAATATAAGTTCAATAATTCCTTCCAAAAGAGACCGGGGCTGTCAACACCCACTGACATCCCCCAATTTCTTTTCCTATTCTTAATATTGCAAAATGAAATTCCATGTGTATATACCAGTTGACCTAAGGATATTTATTGCTACGGCTAATGTCATTTCACAATGCCGAGGTTTATGAGGAAATTAAACACCTTTTTAAAATGTTTTAAAGTATTACCCTAGTCTAATATAATTATTCCTTTTTCTGTTGATTTAACTTATTCCCAGGAAATCTAATATGTTTTCATGTGCACAAATATAATTTGTGTAAATAAAGGGGAGACCAAATGTGAGATACACTATGTTGGCTGGTATACACACAATTAAAGAAATATGATTAATTCATTCCCATTCTTACTTATCTAATTGTTATGCCTTGAAATCCTTTTGAGGGTAAATTCTCTCCAGGTCTGTGTATTTTACGGTCTCTGATTTTCAAGGGTATTCTTTGTCAAACTATATCTTAAAGTGGATTGAACTTCGTAAATACAACCACTTTTTGCCTCCACTGCATTTCTTGGATGTTACTATAAATTAATTTATAATGGAGCTCTTAACTGAACATTCATTATGAATATCTAGACATTTATTATTAGCGTAAGGGACTCTCCATCCTTCCTTTGTAATCTATTAAGATAATTTGCATGTAAATTTATAACTTCTGTGTCAATTTTTCTTAAATAAAATGTGAAGAAAAGATACAGACTTGAGATTTGAGATTAACATGTTTCAACTACTTTTTAAACTTCTTTGCTCGGATTGGACATTATTTGATTTACGGCTGGATATTAAGTTATCAAAAAGGGTGTTGCACTTCAGAAAAAATTAGTTTAAGTCACATTAATATGTATCTTCTCAAGTGTAAGTGGGTAACATATTGAAATCACTCTTGAAATCTTTACGTAAATGAACATAAAAAGAAGCTGTAATATCTCCTTAAAGCATAATTTGAGAAAAACAACTGGGTTACAATACGATGGGAGATTGTACAGAGGATTATATTTCAAACTAAATCAATATAAGACAAAGAGCCATGGTTCCTCAAAAATACATTTTTTTGAATTGTGAAAAACAAGGCTACAGGAAAGTTCAAATATCGAATTAACAATATAACTAGCTAACTGCAACCGACATGTTATTTTCTTATCCATAATATGAAGATAATAACAGTTACCTGGGCTTCCCCACAAAGATTTTCGTAATATCAAAAGAGTCAACAAATTTGAAAATATAAATTCTTCTTCGAGAAATCCAACCTCCTATTAACCCACTTATGCTGCCCTTTTTGCTCTGGCTTATACCTATATTGCCTCCTCACATCCAAACACATTAAACGAAGCATGCTCTTGAAATTCTATTATATTATGTACTGTTGCCATGGCCAATGGTAACCTTTCATATATGCTCACCTGTGCTCTTGTTTTCCTCTTGAAACTGTCTTAATTTGCCTCTGTGCTACTCATTTCTGTACCCTATTCTGTATCAGTCAGTGCACAGATAGAACAAAAACAACTTCTGGACATTCCAAGCATATATTTTTCACAAATTTGTTTGTAAAGCTGAAATTGCAAAGAAGAAAAAAAAAGGGGGCTCCACAGAAACATGGAAGACATCACTACCCTAACCCAGAGCCCGCAACTCTACATTTCTAACTAGGCATCTAGAGAGTCCCATTGCCAATATTGCTAGTGGTGTTGGGGCTAACAGTTTTCTGTAGGTCCCCAAATCGGCTATTGATTCTTCTACCTCCTAATTACAGCAACGGAGTAGAAATAAGCCGGTAAGGGAGTCTAGGAATACAGTTGCTGGATTCCTAGCTCCCTGTGAACCTTGAGAGCTAACGAAAATGAGAACGGAAACTGGAATTAATGATATGTGTTAGAGTGCCTGTACTGCTTTGCTAGGGCTGTTGTAACAAAGTACTGCAGATTGTGTGGCTTAAACAACAGGAATTTGTTGTTTAACAATCTGGCAACTAGAAGTTCAAAATCAAGGTGTTGTCAGGATTATTTTTTTTAATTTTTTTTCCTAAGGCTTTGAGGGAAGCATCTGTTCTGGATCTCTAGCTTTGATTTGTAGATGTGGCTGTCTTTGCCCTACGTGTCTTCACATTATCCTTTGCTTTATTCAGGTCTTTGCACTAATTTTCCCTTCTTATAGGGATACAACTCATATTGGATTAGGCTCATCCTAATAACTTTATTTTAATTTAAATATCTAAACACCCTATCAGTCACATTTTGAGATGCTGGGGATTAGGACTTCAGCATATGAATTTTCAGGACATAGCACTCAACCCATAAAGGTATCCCAAGGTGGCAAGTACATAAATGATTTGTAGCTCATAGGAGAGTTTACCCAATGTTTCTTTTTTCCTTTCTCCATAAGGAATCTTGTTTTAGTTCTCTTTTAACTCATCCAGTAGTAAGGTGTTTGGTATATCAGAGTCTCAATAAATCAGTCAGGCAGTTGTTAAAGACTCATTGAGCCAAACATTTAATGTTTCATGAAAGAATTCAAAAACTAGAAGTCAGTTTGCACTCTAAATCTATTCAACATTGCTTTCCTATCTAACTATTCCATTCATTTGCTCAATATAAACCTACTTGGGACTCGTCTCTCTCTCTCTCTGCCCCTCCCACCCATCTCGCTCTCAAAAAAAAAAAAAAAGAGTAGGACACTTAACCTACTAAACCACCCAGGTGCCCACTTACCTTTGGTTTTAAAGGGGGATACACAGGGGCCCCTGGGTGGCTCAGTTGGTTAAGTGTCCGACTTCGGCTCAGGTCATGGTCTCATGGTTTGTGGATTCGAGCCCTGCATCACGCTCTGTGGTGACAGCTCAGAGGCTGCAGCCTGCTTCGGATTCTGTGTCTCCATCTCTCTCTGCCCCTCCCCCACTTGTGCTCTGTCTCTATCAAAAATAAATAAAAAGTAAAAAAAAAAAAATTAAACAGGAATACACAGCAACTCCTACTACATTGCCTGAAAGTTTCATATTTCTTCCCACTCGTCCTCTCTCCTCTCTTCCCCCTGCTTCACCTTCTTATTCTTCCCCTCCTTCCTCACATCAGTTTAACAAATTCATAGCAATCACAGTTTTGTTGTAATGTGACACATGTGTTGATAAAAATCAATGTGCTATCCAAATAATCATTCCATAAACAGCACAATGGATTGGGGGAAAGTGGCACCAATTTGTATATGATTACTTACAACCAGAATTTTGTCATTCATTTTTCATTTATGCTTTGTATAATAGTACTCACATATTACATCTCTTTCTTAATGCCATTAACCCATTCTGAGTCCTTGATGATTTTGTTCTGTTTAATCATTTTTTTCAATATGAATGTTAGTTTAATAATCTTATAAACCTATGTGTTCATTAAATTGCTCATTAATTTGTGTTCTGATTAATGAAATGTTCCTTTTGTAAAGATTTGAGGAAACAATTATATCTGGTGATGAGTTTTTCCTCCTAGACTGTAAGACACGTGGAGAAAACAGGGCTCAGTTGTTTTATCCATGTATTATTATCTTTCATATACACATTGGCTGTATCTAAACGTGATTCAAAGTATCAATGAATTGAGAGAAAATAGAGGGTGTTTGGTTAAGAGGATTGGCATTGGTGTCAGAAATCCACATCTGGTTCCTTATCCATTCAGAAAAATCAGGCAAACTTGCAACTACGTGGATGGAACTGGAGGGTATTATGCTAAGTGAAATTAGTCAGAGAAAGACAAATATCATATGACTTCACTCATAGGAGGACTTTAAGAGACAAAACAGATGAACATAAGGGAAGGGAAACAAAAATAATATAAAAACAGGGAGGGGGACAGAACAGAAGAGACTCATAAATATGGAGAACAAACTGAGGTTGTGGGAGGGGGGATGGGCTAAATGGCTAAGGGCCTCTTAAGAATCTACTCCTGAATTCATTGTTGCAGTATATGCTAATTTGGGTGTAAATTTAAAAACAAATAAAAAATTAAACAAGTTAAAATAAAAAAATAAATACATAAAAAACTACCACACACACACACACACACACACACACACACACACACACACAAATAAAATAAAATACAGGCCTTCCAATCACATAACTGAAAAAAAAAATCAGGCAATTGAGTATTATTTGGGCCTTGATTTTAATGTTTGTTAAATGAGAATAATCATATCAACCTCATAGTCTCTTAGAGAAAATGAAGTTAAAAATATGTAGAGTAGTGATATCAAAATTCTTAATATCTAGTATAGGCACCCTGTTTTATTCTTTTTAATAGGCATCTATGTCGTTTTGTCCAAATGTTATTTTGTTTCAAATTTGTTTAAAATTTGAAAGCAATATGCAACTACCTCGGTAGAAAAATACATTTTTCATGACTTTATTATTTTTATTAATTTTGAGTTACTTCAAAGCTAAAAAAAAGATTTGTTACATACATTCCAATCACTCTTTTAAGTTTCAGCTTAAAAAGTATGCTTCTCTAGATTTAGAATAAATTCAACAGGTAACAAAGATACCCTGGTAAAATAAATATCTGTCCCTTTCCTGCTGACCATCCATCCCTCTCTTCTCTTTGACGTCCTAAGGAATAATTTCCTCTCGTTATTTCTTCTCAAAGATTTAACCCACACTTGGTTGCTAATGGTTTAAAAATTACCATAAATCTATGTCAAGTTGGGGTTTTATACATTTCAATACCGGAATAAGCATGTTTAGAATTATAAGTTGCTGGTAGCAAGGGATACCTAGGAGATATCAATTAGTCGCTCCTTTTCTTAAAAAGGAGTGCTTCGGGCGCCTGGGTGGCGCAGTCGGTTAAGCGTCCGACTTCAGCCAGGTCACGATCTCGCGGTCTGTGAGTTCGAGCCCCGCGTCGGGCTCTGGGCGGATGGCTCAGAGCCTGGAGCCTGTTTCAGATTCTGTGTCTCCCTCTCTCTCTGCCCCTCCCCTGTTCATGCTCTGTCTCTCTCTGTCCCAAAAAATAAATAAACGTTGAAAAAAAAAATTAAAAAAAAAAAAAAAAGAGTGCTTGTAATGTCTAATTACGCTCTTGAAAATTAGATGAATCAGTCTGCCCCAGGCAATATAGCTGAAAGGCTTAGTAACTTTCTATACTACAGGCTTTTTAAAAATATAAATGTAAAATAGCATAGTTCCTTAAAACTAGGCTTTTCTTACTTCTACCAACATGATACATAAAATAACTGTGTTAAGTAAATTTAATAAATAAATGACATTTTCAATCCAAGAAAGATAAATGTATTGGCTTAAAAATTTTAAATCGGGTTTAAAAAAACCATTAGAACAGAGAAATGATACATTCACTTGAAATAATATGAGAAATTAAGTAAAAGCCTTAATTATTATTAAGGAGGAAACTAACATTTCAACAGTAGAGAATAATGTAAATAGTTTGCTTATCCACATCTTGTTCCGGGATATACTGACATAAAATAAATAAATAAATATATATATTTAAACTCCGGCACATATATTATATACATATGTATATAATATATATATGTATATAATATATATACATATGTAAAAATACATATGTATATAAAATATATATGTATATAATATATATATAATCTGGCATATATATTTATATATGTAATATATATATATAAATATATGTATTTAAAATCTGGCATTAAAATCTATGAATTAACATGGGAATTTTGAAAAGACTGATTACTTTTATCAATGTTATACTTGTTTTTCTTGACATCATTAAAATTAAACAATACCTAACAGAAATGATTTAGTTTTCCTCACTTGAAAATTACATGACAAGTATGGAAATATTTCATTTAAAACATTCTTTTTTTTTTTTAATTTTTTTTTTCAACGTTTATTTATTTTTGGGACAGAGAGAGACAGAGCATGAACGGGGGAAGGGCAGAGAGAGAGGGAGACACAGAATCGGAAACAGGCTCCAGGCTCTGAGCCATCAGCCCAGAGCCTGACGCGGGGCTCGAACTCCCGGACCGCGAGATCGTGACCTGGCTGAAGTCGGCCGCTTAACTGACTGTGCCACCCAGGCGCCCCTCATTTAAAACATTCTTTACCATCAAGTTACTCATAGGTTTGTTGTTAGTTTCAATAAAAACCATAAAAAGCTTGTATGCATCAGGTGTTTTTTCAGTAATTTGCCAATTGCCAAAATTCCACCATGCCAAATTTTAGGAAAATTAATAATATTTATGTTGAGAATAATGACTGCATTTCATTTTTATTTATAATATATAAAATACTGTGAAGACACATTTCATTCTTATTTTGTTTGTCTACATTTTTTTCCTTTTATTTATTTTATTTTATTTTTAAATATGAAATTTATTGTCAGATTGGTTTCCATACAACACCCAGTGCTCGTCCCAACAGGTGCCCTCCTCAATACCCATCACCCACCCACCCCCTCCCTCCCACCCCCATCAACCCTCAGTTTGTTCTCAGTTTTTAAGAGTCTCTTATGGTTTGGTTCCCTCCCTCTCTAACTTTTTTTTTTCCTCCTTCCCCTCCCCAATGGTCTTCTGTTAAGTTTCTCAGGATCCACATAAGAGTGAAAACATATGAAATCTGTCTTTCTCTGTATGACTTATTCCACTTAGCATAACACCCTCCAGTTCCATCCACATTGTTACAAAAGGCCATATTTCATTCTTTCTCATTGCCATGTAGTATTCCATTGTGTATATAAACCACAATTTCTTTATCCATTCATCAGTTGATGGACATTTAGGCTCTTTCCATAATTTGGCTAGTGTTGAAAGTGCTGCTATAAACATTGGGGTACAAGTGCCCCTATGCATCAGCACTCCTGTATCCCGTGGTAATTTGTCTCCATTTTTAAATTAAAATGTATTTATCCACTTCTAATCATGATGAATTAATAAGGACAAGACTTCCACTTAAGCCTTAAAAATAAATGAAAACTGAAAACTAAATAAAATAACTTGCCAAGAGATCAACAAATGTTTCAGAAATTAGACACTAAGAAATGCTAAATTTTGATTTATATACATGAGGAAAATAAATGAGATATTTTTGACATTGACTCAGATTTCCTGCTTACATGCTTTTTATTACTATGATGATGATGATGATGATGATGATGATGATGATGGAATCAGGTATGGGAAATAAAACAGAGTCCAAGAGCTTATTAAGAAGAGATACTAGAGATTGGGAATCTGAGGAGAATAAATGGCTGAAAGTTACAGAGCTAAGTTCCAGAAAGGCGCAAACCATAAAGAAAAATAAATCCAGAAATATGCATAATGTCCCAATTGATATTTGCTGAGTATGAAACTATGTAAGCATGGAGAATAAATCTAAAAGGCCAGGAAATAAAAAGTGGAAGACTGTAAACTTGAAAACATCCATTAATCACATAGAACATGAAGATATTTCAGCTATGTACAGGCAAAATAAATATAGTTGACCCTTGAACACTGCAGATTTGAACTGCATGGGTCCACTTCCACAAGGATTTTTTTTTTTTTACAATATAGTACTGTAAATGTATTTTCTCTTTTTCATGATTTTAATAACATGTTCTTTTTTCTATCTGACTTTATTATAAGATTACATTATAAAATACATATAACATGCCAATATGTTAATCAACTATGTTATTGATAACTTCTAATAGCTTACTTTTGACTAGAAGCCTTCAGTCTTGGGGGAGAAAAAAGTTACATGTGGATTTTCAATTGTGTGTGGGTTGGCAGCACTAACCCCCACACTGTTCAACGATCAACTTAGTCTTCAGTGACCACTAGGCTCATTAGTGGAGATACCAGAGGTATCTTCCTTCTAATAAAGTTGAACTATCCCTGGAATAAAGGTTGTAGTTTATGCTCCCTGGAAAAACTAGTATCTCACTGACTCACAAATGACTTAACAGCCAGCCAAAGCAACCCAAAACTCCTTAAGAAAACAAAATCCAGTCACTCAACAAGAAAATACACTGACCAGCATCCAACCAAAATATGACAAACAGCAGAAATTTTCCAAAAAATGTGACCATAAACTTGAAGGTATAGCAAGATGATTTAAATACTATGAGCCAAGCAATTCTGATTCTTTAACTCAACTGCCCATTATGGAAACCATACTCATCTTATAAATATCATTTAATGTATGCTCATTAGCCATAGCTACCATGGATACTCCACTTAGTTCAGTGAGCTCAGTTTCATGGTGTCACTCCCACTGACATTCACTATCTGAAGATAATAGTCACCATATTGTTGTTTGAGAATATTAAGACCACATCACTCACAGCCATTTCCTACTTCTTTGGGATTTCATTTATTTATTTAGATTCATAAAATTGCACCTCTTTTTCTAAAAGAGGTTTTTAATATGAAGCCTATGGAAAAAGGTATAGGAATAGGTCTTAAAGGATGGCATCAGGATCTAAGGTATGTAGTATTGGAACAGCTTGAATGTATAATTTGTGAACCAGGAGAGAGTCTGATTTCCATGTGTTAACTCAATTTTCTAGAAATGACACATTTCGGTGGTCAATGTAATCATAAACCCAAAGGTAACAGCAAAATAAAGTTGAAACTCCTAAAGTGTTTTGGTATTCTGTACAAAAAGAGAGAACGAGATCAGAAATTTTCAGTGGATCCAGAATATAAGACTTGCTTACTCTAACAGTGTTCTCTGGAAGGACCAAAAAGATATTCCCTTTGGCTCATAGAATTTTTTTTTAATGTTTATTTCATTATTTTGAGAAAAAGAGAGGGAGAAAACACACAAGAGAGTGGGGCAAGAGCTAAGAAAAAGAGAGACAGAGAGAGACTCTCAAGCAGGCTTCATGCTGTCAGCACAGAGCCAGATGCGTGGCTTGATCTCATGTGAGATCATGACCTGAGTGGAAATCAACAGTCAGATGCTTAACCCACTGATCCACTCAGGTGCCCCCACTTTGACTCACAGAATGTTTATGTGCCTCGCTGATCATGCTCTCAACAATGGATACAAATGGACAGCCTGCAAAGGCAATATTTGTTTTGCATATGCAGGAAATATCTGTATTTATTGAACAGAAAATGACTGCAATCACCATAATCAATTCCCAGACTTGAGCCTGTTTACATAGTCAAAAACCTTTAAATAAAGTTGAGATCATTTCCTCTTGCAGGAGCATCCTGCTCCATAACCAAATGTCACCCTATAATTTTCCCTTTTAGTAAATCTTAGAAAATCTGGCTGTAAGTGGCAACATGGATGGATCTTGAGGACATTCTAAGTGAAATTAGCCAATCGCAGAAAAAATGCTGCATGATTCATTTTTATGAGGTATCTAAAATAGTCAGTCATAGATGAAGAGAGAATAGGGGTTACTAGGAATTGAGAGGAGATAAAAAATAGGAAGTTTCTATTCAACAGGTATAAAATTTCAGTTATGCAAGATAAGTTCTAGACATCTGCTGTATATCACTGTGCATAATAGTTAATGATACTATATTATGCATTTATTTTTTTTATATTATGATAAATCTCCTATCAAATGTCCTTACCACAATAGCAAAAAGGTGGGGGGAGCTGAGACCACTTACCAGGGTAATTGTACATTTGGCAAAAGAGAAATAAACTGACTTTTCATGAACTCCTAGCTTTAAATTGAAACTAATATCTGGAGGACAATGCTATTATATTCTGTCCACCAGAGAAGAAGTTTATAAAAATCAGGTAATCAGTCGAACTTTGACTTGGGTTAATTTTACAATTGGCCCACGTCTTCCCCAAACCTCTTTGTGATTATATCCTCAGTTTCAGAATGTAAGGTTTCATTAGATGTAATTAGCAGAAAATCTACACTGGTTTTCACGATCCACGGAATAATGATTTATTCTGTTGGAAAAGCCAAATGGCATCCATTAATACTGCCTCCTGCAAAAGTGGTAAGTTAAAAGTCATATTATATTTATAGGGGGACTCCAGAGAACAATGCCACCATGAAAGATTTGAAATATGCAAGGATGGGGATTTTCATCATAGCCATATTCAGTGGGCCTATTTAGCATACACATAAAATCTATGGGTCATGGTAAATGATGGTGGCTTTTCATAAACTTATTGAGGTTTATCATTTATCCAATGCTGCATGATAAACCACCCCAAAACTTATAATTGTTTTATACCAACAGATATGGATCATTATTTTTTTTTTGTCTAGTGAGCACCTTTAAGCATGTAAACATCTAAAAGGGTCTATCATTGAGTATGTACTCAATATATATTTTGAATAAACTAATGAGCTATCATTTGTCAATAATGAACTGTTTCCAAACGTATAAAATGGTCATCTTTTTACACACCTCTGTTCTTAGACCCTTGACAATACTTTTCTCCTTGAATACTTGCATTTGTTTAATTAATGGTAACATTATTTTAAAGTTAAAATATCTAACTATCACAGCACCAGAGTATTTCATTTACAAAAAAGCTCATTTATACTACACATAGATTTCTATAATATAATACTCTTGGATATGTGGAAAGGGAAAAAAATAAAATGAAAATGCTAAATATTCCTATTTTTTTTTCATTTGTAGAATCAAATGATTTTTTCCTAAGGTTAGTGAACTTTATATTTTCCACTCAAAATCATACTTTGTGCCATCAATAGTGTTAGTGGTACAGCATTAATTTAATAAAATGTGTTATAGTATCTCTGAGGTTTTTTCCCCCAATACATTGATCTCTGTTCCCCCAAGTTTTAAGAAACTTCTTTTTCATCTCATCTAAAGGTGACAATGAAAGCTTTGCAGAATGGAAGAGAAGACCCGTGTTCTTTCTTCAAATGATTTTTAAATTATTACTGACTGAGACTTCAAAAGACTGAGGGTGACTAGTCATGCTAACAGAAATAATTAGGTTCATCCTTGTGCAGGCTCTGACAACCAGTGTCATTTTAAATACCACCTAGCCAATGACAATTGCAGTATGTCACTGAATGTCAAACATGTCTTACCTACATCCACATAAAAATATGGGAAGATGGAGCACCTGGGAAGCTCAGTCAATTAGGCATCCAACACTTGATTTGGCTCAGGGCATGATATCATGGATTGTGAGTTCAAGCCCCATAATGGGCTCTGTATGGACAAGGCAGAGACTGCTTGGGATTCTCTCTCTCCCTCTCTTTCTCTGCCCCTCCCCTGCTGTTCTCTCTCTCTCTTTCAAAATAAAGAAACAAACTTTAAAAAAATATGAGCATATAAGGATCTTATAACTGAGGTAATATGTAATTAAGACTTCAGAAGGAAAAATATTAAAAATAATTATTTTATTTTATTATTTTTTAATGTTTATTTAGTTTTGTGAGAGAGAGATGGAAAGAGACAGAGAGACAGAGTTCCAGCCTGGGAGGGGCAGAGAGAGAGGGAGACACAGAATCTGAAGCAGGCTCCAGGTTCTGAGCCGTCAGCAGAGTCCGACGCAGGACTCGAACCCACGAACTGTGAGATCATGACCTAAGCTGAAGTCGGATGCTTAACTGCCTGAGCCACCCAGGCACCCCTAAAAATAATTATTTTAATATTATTTTAAGTATAAATTATTCAAGAGCTTTTTTATTTGCCTTATCTTTAAAATCCATTACGTGCATAAAATTAATGTATATTATTCAATACATATTTTTGTGTAAATATATTCATATTTATAGATGTTTGTGTGAGTTTGTATATGTGTATGTATATGTGTAAAATAATTAACTCTATAGAAAATTATGTTTACTTGTCCCATGTTTTCCAATGCCATACTGTGGATCTGGTCAAGAGCATAGGAATAGATCTCTAAGTATGCAATTTCCTGTTAAAGTTTAATTTTTTATCACCATCAGTGAAATTTTGATGCCAGTCTTTTTCTCTAGTCTCATGAAATCAACTTGTTTCCAAAAACTATGAGCTCTGTTCAATATGAAATTCCAACGCAGTATATCACTTAAGAACATGATAGATATTCACAAGATGAACATTAAGGGGATGTGATTGCCTAGATTTGATTTGGTGTTACCAGTAGACAGATGGGGAGGTGTTATTAGCATGCGGTGGTGAATGGATTTATTCTATACTCAATGAAAAGACAACTTTGACACAATAGTGACAGTTTTCAAGTCCTATTCCTTCAAATTTGCTGTTCTACCCCATAGGCTATATCTTCTTTTTTTGATTATCTGTATAGGTTCATGACTGGTCCCTTTTCTGTTTCTCTAAAAATCTTTTGCTGGTTGGTTCAAGGTCTTCTGAACTTATCTCCTCTGATAAAACCATCTGCAGCTACGTATGTAATTCTCTCATAAAATGATCTGAAAACTAGCTGAACAGTACCTCCACAACAAAGGATAAAAGGGTTGCGCTGAGATGGGTTGGGACATAGTCTTGCAAGAAACTCTAACCCAAGTTCAGTGAACCACAGTTGGGAGAGATGCTGTAGCACAGAATTTGTCACTGGGAAATGAGGGATTTGTGCTCCACATCAGACAGCCATACATACCCTTGGGAATTGCACCAGAGAAAAGAGACACCAAAGCTCTTGAAAGGAAAACTATAGGGATATAGGGAATAAAAAAAAATAAAAATAAAAATAAACACTTCCTTTGAAGAGCCCCCACACAGACCTATTTGCCCATCATCCATAATAAAGAAACAGTCTGAAAGGTTCTTGGAACATATGTGACAGAAACTCATTTATGTATCATTTATTTAAATGTTTATTTTTGAGAAAGAGAGAGAGAGAGAGAGCATGAGCATGAATGGGGGAGGGGCAGGGAGAGAGAGAGACAGAGGATCTGAAGTGGGCTCTGTACTGACAGCAGAGAACCCTATGTGGGGCTTGAACTTATGAACCATGAGATCATGACCTAAGCCAAAGTAGGACGATCAACTGACTGACCCATCCAGGTGACCCATGACAGAAATTCACTTTTTAAAGCATCTGATAGTGAAGCAGAAACCTGTTGGGATTCTCTCTGGGGACAGAGGGGCTGGCAGTCACCAAGTTTGCATTGTCCCTCTGTCTTGTTGGAGTGGGCATCATTTTCACACATGCCACTAGGTTGCTAGGCCTAGTGGGAGCATCCTACCTCTACACACTGCAGCTGAGGCCTAACCTGACACAACTGGATGAGTTCCCCATCCTTCCCGCCATGGCTGTAGCCAACCCTGCCACAGCCAACAGGCAATAATGCCCTTACAGAGTATACCCCTTGAACACCTGGCTCTGGTAACCAGAAGGGCTGTCTTTCCGGGCCTCATGGGTCTGAAACAATTAGAGAGAGAATCCTTGGCAGGCTACCAACTACCACTCACACAAAGAATAAAGTGAAAAAACTCCCCAGTCTTCATGTGAAAAAGTCCCTTTCTTTTCTTGAAGCTTCATCCCAAGGACAAGGCTTTAGGTTTGCCACACATTCAGAGGCTACAGAAGTGCTCCCAAGGGAACATGGGCCAGGAGACACGGCACACTCCCTTAGCCTCACTACAACTTGCTGATACCTCCAAGAAAGGATCTTATATGGATGTATAAGGCTATAATTATATCAATTCTCATACACAGGACACTTCCAGATCTATTGGTCTGGAAATAAGACAATTTTATAATTGGAGACCTACCAGACTGTACATTCATTTACCTTAAGCTGCTACCTGACAATCTGGCTAACAATTAGCCTGAAATTAGGCATATCTAAATATCCTTCCTCCTGGAACACTGACAAGTTTTGGCACACCCTTAACAATGGGAAAGTATCAAGAATAAATCAGGCTACTTAGAAAATCATGAAGGTCCAAGAAATATCAAAAGCTAGGGCAGGGTTTCCTTCTCCTACAGAAGTCCACTCCTTCAAGATCAGAAGAAATAGCTATTTTGGATCTTACACAGCAAGTACAGAGACTCAGGCAAAAGAAGACAAAGGAGTGTATTCCAAATTAAGGCACAAGAAAAATCCTCAGAAAACAATGTAATGAAACAGAGAAAGGTAATGTACCTGATAAAGGGTTCAAGTAGTGTCATGAAGAAGCTCACTGAACTCAGGGGAATGGATGTACATAGTGAGATTCTCAAAAAAGAGAATACATAAGAAAACCAGAGTTCACAGAGCTGAAGAATACCAATGGCTGAACTTAAAAATATGCTAAAGGGGTTCAACAGCAGAATACCAAAAGTAGATCAGATCAATAAGCTGGAAGATAAAGCAATAAAATTCACCTAGACATCAGCAAAAAGAAAAATAATTTTAAAAAGTGAAGATAGCTTACAGGGTCTATGGGACAACATCAAGCATAACATCTGCATAATAGGGGGTCCCAGGAGGAGAAGACCGAGAAGGAGGTAGAAAAATTACTTAAAGAACTACTTGCCGAAAATTTTCTTAACATGTGAGAGAAACAGACTTCAGGTCCAGGAAGCAAAGAGAATTCCACATAAGATAAACCCAAAAAGATCCACACCAAGACACATTATAATTAAAATGTCAAAAGGTAAAGATAAAAAGAAAATATTGAAAGTAGTAAGAGAAAAACAATAATTACTTTCAATGTAAATGAGCTGTATTCTCCAATCACAATACCAAGTGACTAAATAGATTACAACAACAACAACAAAACAAACAGAACCAAAAAACAAAAACCCTTCTATATGCTGCCTACAAGAGTCACTTCAGATCCAAGGACATACAAAGACTAAAAATGAAAGGATGGGAAAAAATATTCCATGAAAATGGGAGGGACATAAAGTTAGTGTAGCTATACTTCTATCAGAAAACAAACAAAAACAACAATGAAACATACAAAAATGAATTACACAATAATAAAGAGGTAAATCTAACAAGAAGATGTAACATTTATAAACAAGTATGCATCCAGGAGAAGTATGCATAGGAGAAGATAAATATACAGAGCAAATATTAACAAACCTAAAAGAAGATAACTACAGCAAAACAATAATAGGACACTTTAACAATGCACTTATATCAGTGAATAGCTTATTCAGAGAGAAAATTCAATAAAGAAAATTTGGCCTTAAACAACATATTAAACCAGTTGGACTTAGATATAGAGAGCAAGCCACCCAAAAACAGAATTCACAATATCTTCTTCTACGCATGTAATATTATCCAGGATAGACCATATGTTAGGATACAAAACAAATCTCAGCATATATAAGAAGACTAAAATTATATCCTTCATCTTCTCTGAACATATTGGTATAAAATGAGAAATCAAGTACAGGAAAAAAAAAACTGGAAAAATCACAAACATGAGACTAAACAACCTGCTCCTTCATAATCACTGGGTCAATGAATAAATCAAAGGAGAAATAAAAAAAATCTGTAGACAAATGAAAATGGGCATACAACATTTATAAACCTATTGGATGCAGCAAAAGCAGTTTTAAGAGGAAAGTTATAGGCTATAGGTGTACCTCAAGAAACAAAACTACCTCAACAATCTAACTCTACTAGAAAACTAGTTCTACTAGGAACTAGAAAAAACAAAGCCCAAAGATAATGCAAGGAAATAAAAATCAAAGAAAAATAAATAAAACTAACAAGACAATAGCAAAGGTCATTGAAACTAAGAAGTGATTCTTCAAAAAGATAAAATTGTAAAATCTTTGTTTTGTGTCAAGTTTTTATTTAAATTCAAGTTGGCTAGCATATAGTGTAATATTGGTTTCGGGTGTAGAATTTAGTGATTATCACTTACAAATAACACCAGTGATGGTCACAAGTGCCCCCTTTAATACCCATCACCCATTTAATCCATTCCCTCACCCACCTCCCCTCCATGAAGTCTCAGTTTATTCTCTATAGTTAAGAGTCTCCTAAATTTTGCCTCCTGTCTTATATTTTTTCCTCTTCCTCAATGTTTGTCTGTTTTATTTCTTAAATTCCACATGAGTGAAATCATGTGTTATTTATCTTTATCTGCCTGATATTTCACTTAGCATAATATAATCTAGCCCCATCTAGGTCATTGCAAATAGCAGGATTTTATTCTTTTTGATGGCTGAATAATATTCCATTATATGTATTTATATATATGTGTGTGTGTGTGTACATATATATATATATATATGTTTAAGGCCAAATTTTCTTTATTGAATTTTCTCTATAAATAAATACACACACACACACACACACACACAGACACACACACACACCTTTTTTTTAAATTTTTTTTTCAACGTTTATTTATTTTTGGGACAGAGAGAGACAGAGCATGAACGGGGGAGGGGCAGAGAGAGAGGGAGACACAGAATCGGAAACAGGCTCCAGGCTCTGAGCCATCAGCCCAGAGCCTGACGCGGGGCTCCAACTCACGGACCGTGAGATCCTGACCTGGCTGAAGTCGGACGCTTAACCGACTGCGCCACCCAGGCGCCCCACACACACACCTTTTTAATAAATGTTTATTTATTTTGAGGGAGAGCAGAGAGAGGGAGAGAGAGAGCCCAACCAGGTTCCTCACTGTCAGCACAGCCCCTTATGCGAGTCTTAATCTCACAAACCATGAGATCATGACATGAGCCAAAATCAAGAGTCAGACATTTAACTGAGCCACCAGGGTGCCCCTATACCACTTCTTTATTCATTCATCAGTTGATGGACAATTGAGCTGTTTCCATCGTTTGACTATTGTTTATAATGCTCCCATAAACATTGGGGTGCATGTGCCCCTTCGAATCAATATTTTTGTAACCGTTATGAAATACCTAGTAATGCAATTGGCTGCATCATAGCATAGCTCTATTTTTAACTTTGTGAGGAACCTCCATTCTGTTTTCCACAGTGGCTGCACCTTTTTGCATTCTCACCAACAGTGTAAGAGGGTTTCCCTTTCTCCACATCCTTACCAACTTATGTTGTTTCTTGTGTTGTTACTTTTAGCCATTCTGACAGGGGTGAGGTGGTATCTCATTGCGATTTTGGTTTATAGTTCCCTGATGATGAGTGATGTCGAGCATCTTTTCATGTGTCTGTTAGCTATCTGCAGCTCTTCTTGGAAAAATGTCTACTCATGTCTTCTGCCCATTTTGTCACTAGATTATGTGTTTTCCTGGGCAAAGAGTGTGCTTTATAGATTTTTGGATGCTAACCCTTTATCAGATATGTTATCTGCAAGTATCTGTTCCCATTCTGTAGGTTGTCTTTTAGTTTTGTTGATTGTTTCTGTCACTGTGCAGAAGCTTTTTATCTTGATAAGGTCCTGTTAATTTATTTTTGCTTTTGTTTCTGTAGCCTCCAGAGACATATCTAGTAAGAAGTTGCTGTGGCTGATGTCAAAGAGGTTGTTGGCTATGTTGTCCTGTAGGATTTTGATGGTTTCCTGTTCCTGTCTCACATTTAGGTCTTTTATCCATTTTGAATTTATTTTTGTGTATGGTGTAAGGAAGTAGTCCAGTTTCATTCTTCTGTATGTTCCTGTCCAGTTTTCCCTACCATTTGTTGAAAAGAGTTTTTTTCATTGCATATTCTTTCCTGCTTTGTCAAAGATTAATTGCTCATATGTTGTGGGTTCTTTTGTGTGTTTTCTATTCTGTCTCATTGATCTATGTATCATACTGTCTTGATAACTACAGTTTTGTTATATAGCTGGAAGTTTGGAATTATAATGCCTCCAGCTTTGCTTTTATTTTGCAAGATTGCTTTGGCTAGTCAGGCTTTTTTGCAGTTCCATACAAATTTTAGGATTGTTTGTTCCAGATCTGTGGAAAAATGCTGTTGGTATTTGGATAGGGATTGCATTAAATGTGTAGATTCCTTTGAGTAGTATAGACATTTTAGCAATATTTGTTCTTCTAATCTATAAACATGGAATGTTTTTCCATTTCTTTGTGTCTTCTACAATTTCTTTCATAAGTGTTCTATGGTTTTCAGAGTACTTCCTTGGTTGGGTTGATTCTCATGTATCTTATGGTTTTTGGTGCAATTTTAAGCAGAATTGATTCCTTGATTTCTCTTTATGCTGCTTCATTTTTGGTGTTTAGAAATGTAAATTTCTGTACGTTGGTTTTGTATCCTGTAACTTTACTGGATTCTTGTGTCAGTTCTAGTAATTTGGGGGAGGAGTCTTTGGTTTTCTACGTGGAGTATCATGTTGTCTGCCTGCCAAATTTGTGTGGAGACATCTGCTACTAATCTAATTTGTCTTCCCTTGTAGGTTAGATATTTCTTTTCCCCTCCAGCTTTCAGAATTCTTTCCTTATCTCTGTATTATGCAAATTTTACTACCATACATCTTGGTGTTGGCCTTCTTTTGTTGATTTTGGATGGAATTCTCTGCACCTCTTGGATTTGGATGTCGGTTTCCTTCCCCAGTTTAGGGATGTTTTCAGCAATAATTTGCTCAAATAAATCTGCCCCCTTTTCCCTCTTCTTCTTCTTCATACAAATGTTATTACACTTTATGCAGTACTGAATTCTCTTTGTCTATATCAGGATCCAGTATTTTTCTTCCTTCTTTTCAGCTCCATTATTTTCCATAATTTGTCTTTATATCACTAACTTGTTACTTTGCTTCTTCCAACCTTCTGGTTATTAATGTAGTCAGTGTCTCATCTTGGTTATAGCATTTCTTCACTTTGGAATGACTAGTTTTTAGGTCTTTTATCTCTGTGGTAAAGAACTGCTTGGTGTCTTCTACGTTTTTCTCAAACCCAGCTAATATCCGTATGATTGTTGTTTTAAATTCTGGTTGAAGCTTATTACTTATATCTCTTTCAGTTGGGTCCTTGGCAATGACCTCTTCTTGTACTTTCTTTTGGGATGAATTCCTCCATCTTGGCATTTTGTCTAGGCTTCTGTCTTCTGTGTGTTAGGAAAGCCTGTTATGTTTCCTGCTCGTGAGAGTAATGCTTATATACTGTCCAGGGTATGGTGTTCAGGAAGTGTTTCTGGTTCTGCACTTTGCTGTTGTGTTATGGTTGCTCATTTCCTCAGGTCAGACCTTTGCAGAATTTCTCCTTGCTTGTTGTGGGTAGTGTTTGGACCTTGCCCAGTATGTGGAAAGTTTTAACTATGTGTGTTTTGGTCTGCTTGTTAAAGACTTTGGATTCTACTTCCCCTTGAGCTGAAGCTTTGCAGCACTTTATGGTTAGTAGACTTGGGGTGGGATAGAGATGGAGTTGTGCTGGTCTTCTGGGGGAGTGGCCCATTGCTGCTCTCTCAGGCACATTGGCCCTCGTTCAGAAGAAGCTGAAGAGCACAGGGGGATGGGGTTTGGTGTCAGTGGCTCAAGCCTCCACTGTGTGGTGCACTGAAGTCCCTCCATACTGATGAGCAGGGTAAAGTTAATGTCAGCCAGGTCTCTCTCATCCGTGGAGACAGGAGTTCCCATTTGCTACTCTTCAGGAAGCCCTCACAGAAGAACGAACAATCTCCCCTAATTTGTTCCAGGCATCCCCCAGATCCCTGACTTCACCCTGTCAATGTCTGAGTCATCTCCCCACCCAGCCGTGAAGTGTTCCCGTGTTTAGTCTAAGGTGCATTGGCTGTGTTTCAAAATTCCAAATTTTAGGGACCCAGCACAGTATGTGACCATGCTGATCCTTTGGGGAGAAGTCTCACTGTTTTGTGACTGGTGCTAGTTTGTTTGTTTGTTTGTTTATTTTTATTTTTTTAACTTTTGCTTATTTATTTTGGTGTGGCAAAAAGCTGGTATCTAGATTAGCTGCCCTCAGCTGGAGCTTCTGTTCCTATGCCACCTCTCCAAAATGCACTCCAAGAAGGGGACCAGTCTCTTCTAGTGCTACCCAGGGGATCCTTGGACCATGCTGTCTGTGCTCCTGGGCCTGTGCCCTCCTTTCTCTATAGGAACACTGAGACACCCATCAGGCTCCACCCTGGCATTGATGCAGCCTTCTGCAACTTCAACCTTAGGGCCCCACTGCTTGTAAAAATGTGCAATTATCAGCCCCTCTCGTTTTTTCCAATAACGGTTTGGGGGAAGTGTTTTCCTTGTGCGATGATCTGCACCTCCCTCCCTCCCTCTCTCTCAATCTCTCTCTCTCTGTCTCTCTCTCTCTCTCTCTCTGTCTCTCTCTCTCTCTCTCTCCTCTCTTGACAATCAGTGCTCTCTCCCCTCCACAGCACCCATGATTCTTTTCTCCTCTAAATCACATCTCTGTAATTCCTGCTTTCCATGACATGGCCTCTTTTCTTCTTCTAGTTATACAGCTAGTGCTCTTAGTTCTGGATTGATTTCCTGAGTATTCAGAATGATTTGATATTTGTCTAGCTGTGTTTGAGGGTTGAGGTGAGCATAGTGTCCTCCTATTACTTTACTATCTTAACTCCACCCCAAAGTTGATACATTAGCTAGATCACCAAGAAAAAAAATGGCTCTAATAAAATAAGAAATGAAAGAAGTTACAACTGATACCACAGAAATACAAAGGTTTATGAAAGATTAGTATGAACAATTGTATGCCAACAAATTGGACAATCTGGAGGAAATGGATAAATACCTAGTAACACACATTCTTCCAAGACTGAAATCATGAAGAAATAGAAAATGTAAATAGAGGGGTGCCTGGGTTGTTCAGTCAGTTAAGTGTCTGACTTCAGCTCAGGTCACGATCTCGCGGACCGTGAGTTCAAGCCCCGCGTTGGGTTCTGTGCTGACAGCTCAGAGCCTGGAGCCTGTTTCAGATTCTGTGTCTCCCTCTCTCTCCCACCCTCCCCCCGTTCATGTTCTGTCTCTGTCTCAAAAATAAACGTTAAAAAAAGTAAAAAATAAAGAAGAAAGTGTAAATAGATTTATTAATAGAAAACTGAAGTAGTAATCACAAATATCCTAACAAATAAAAGTTCAGGACCAGATACCTTCACTTTTATTCTACCAGATATTCAAAGAGATTTAATGTCCATCTTCCCAAACTCTTCCAAAAACTGAAGAGGAACAAAAGCTTCCATACTGGTTTTATGAGTCCAGCATTACCTTAGTGCCTAAACCGCACTAGGAAACAGCAAAAATACAGGTCAATATTAATAATTTATAGATGCAAAAATCTTATTCATGATAAGACCTCACCAAAGTGAGTGTAATGGAAACATACCTCAATATAATAAATTACATTTACAGCAAGCCCACATCTGATACCACGTGGAATAGTAAAAGCTGAAAATTTCCTTTATGATCAGGAATAAGACAAGGATGGTCACTTTTGCCACTTTTGTTCAACGTAGTATTGGAAGTCTTAGCCACCGCAATTAGGTAAGAAAAATAAAGCCATCTAAATCAGGAAGGGGGAATTAAATTTGTCACTATTTGCAGATGATGTTTCACCAAGGATGTGAAAAACCTATACATGGAAAACTATAAGACACCGATGGAATAAATTGAAGAAGACACAAATAAATGGAAAGATATTCCATGCTGATGGATTAGATGAATTAACATTTTTCAAAATGTCCATACAACCTAAAGGAATCTACAACTTGAGTATAATCCTTATCAAAGTTCCAGTGGCATTTTCCACAGAACTAGAATAAATAATTATAAAAATCTATGGAATCACAAAATACCCTGAATAGACAAAGTGATGTTGAGAAAGAACAAATTTGGAGGTATCACGCTTCCTGATTTCAAACTATAATACAAAGCTATAGTAATCAAAATAACATGGGGTTGCCATACAAGCTGACACATAGATCAATAGAACAGAATAGAAAGACCAGAAATAAACTGACACATATATAATAAATTAGGATACAGTATATAATGGGGACACATACATATGGTAAATTAATTTACACCACAAGACACAAAACTATACAATGGGGAAAGGACAGTCTCCTGAGTAAATGGTGTTGGAAAAACAATAGCCATATGCAAAAGAAGATAATTAGACCAATGCCTTACACACATAAATTAACTTAAAGTGTATTAAAGACTTCAATGTAAAATCTGGATCCATAAAATTCCTACAAAAAATCACAGGCTGTAAACTCATTGAAATTGGTATTGATGATTTTTTTTTTAGATCAGAGTCTGAAGACAAGGAAAACAACAGCAAAAATAAACAAACAGGGCTACCCCAAACTCCAAAGTTCCACATAGCAAAGGAAACCATAGACAAAATGAAAAGGTGACCTATTGAAGTAGAGAAGATACTTTCCCCGCTAATATAAGGGGTTAACATCTCAAGTATATAAAGAACTAATCCAGATCAACAACAAGTCAAGCAACTGGATTTAAAACAACAAAAAACATGCAGTATCTGAATAGACATTTTTCCAAAGAAGACATACAAAAGGCCAACTGGTACATAAAAGTATTTCAAAATCATTAATTATGAGCGAAATGCCAATCAAAACCACAGTGAAACATTACTTGACACTTGCCAAAATAGATATCAAAAAGACAAGAAAAAACAACTGTTGGAGAGGATGTGGCAAAAGGGAATCCTTATACTCTGTTGGCAAGACATTGTAAATTGGCACAGTCACTATGGAAAACAGCATGGAGATCTCTCAAAAAAATCAAAAAACATTCTACCAAATGATCCAGCAACTGCCCTTTTGGGTATTTATCCAAAGAATACAAATATACTAATTCAAAAAGATAACTGCACCCTTATGTTCATTGCAGTTTATTTACACTGGCCAAGATATAGAAACCACATAAGTGTCCATCAACAGACGGATGGATAAAGAAAATGTAGTATATGTATACACAATGGGATATTACTCAGCCATAAAGATGAATGAAAACATGCCATTTGTGACAACATGAATGCATCTTTAGGATATTATGCTAAATGAAATGTCAGATAAAGAGAATTACCATATGATTTCATACAAATGTGAAATCTAAAAAAACAAAATAAACTCATAGATACAGAGAACAGATTGGTGGGAAAGGGGGAACAGGGGGAAAGGGAGTTAGGAAATGAGTAAAATGGGTTAAGGGCTCAATTGTATAATTATAGATGGTAAGTAGAATTATGTTGGTGATCACTTTGTAATCTATACAAATATCAAACTATGTGATACATGTGAAATTTATGTTCTCTACCACTTTTACCTAAAAAAGTGACACCTCTCATTTATTAATTTCTACTTTAATTTCCAATAAATACACCTTATCTCTCTCTTCTGTATATTTTATCCAATAAGTAAATAGTGGCCCCATGAATTTGAGTGTTGTGAATATGAGTTATGACCAACTCTCCATATGCAGTTCAGATTACTTTTCTGAGCTCTACCTTCACAGATCAAACTCACTGCAGACATGCATCTAGATCTTGTTGAAGAGCTTTTTTCTCCATATAAGTTTAATTACTGCGTTTCATATTTTCAGGTCTGAAAGTTGTAAATGCTATTTCGACAAAGTCTGATAATATTAGACATTTTTCCGTGATTAAGTGGCTATGCTTATCTACAGAAAGGTCAATCGAGGTGAACGGACTTAGGAAATTGGCAGCTTAGACAACGTCGTCACTGCATAGTGTGCTAATGCGGCTGCTTTCAAAGTCATATGGTCTAATGATGTCACCAAGACTTCTGATTATATCATTCATAGAGAGTTATAAAATCAAGTATAATATTAATAGATTTAAGGACGAACCTCCCAAAGGAGGTATTTAATGCTGCAAAATAACTTTGACATATAATTCTCCTTTCCTGTTATTGGGCTAATGATACATACATAAATTTGAAAAATGTTCATGTTTAATAATTCCTAATTACGGAGTATTTTATGAATGGGTTAAAATCGTAGATATTCTTCCATCTGTTAAAAAATCATTCTATGTAAAGTAAAATTTCATTCCTGTTATCTCATGATGTTTTTTCACTGCCTGCAAGGTTATCATTACTGTGATCAACTCATTCAGAAATGAGACATCTGATCCTCAAGAATCTGTCCGCTATGGAGAGAATACATTGGTGTGTAATTGGGTATTTGTGTGTGTTGTGAAGGTGGGAGATAAAGACAACTGGAAAGATCCCTTTGTGTGGACTGAAACTCCTTTTACAAGTAACGAATTTTGCAACTAGATGCATATTTGATTTGAAAATCAAATATGAATAGTTTTGGTGGGAAAGAATGGTCACATTGTTGAAAAGCATAGTTTATTTTAAGCACACATATGTATGCAAATATATTCATATATACATATGTACTTCTCTTTCTGTTGTGGTATGTGAACTACCTATAGGGTCAGGGCTTTTAAGTAAGATGCTTTCCTGCTCTATAGTCAGTAGTTTCTCAAACCTGATACATGTGTTCACCTATCAATCTGGGAAAAACAGCAGTCAGTATTTTCCAAGAGTGTTTTTGATTTTTAAAGAAACTTCTTTCAAGTATGCATTCTCTTAATTCATAGATAGATAGAATACCTTTTCATTCTCAGTGAAATACTGAATTTATAGAAGGGCTTAGAAGGTCACGGGAGGTCAGATTTAATGGTCTCCTTTATTATATAGAAGGGAATGGGTGAGGACGTTCAGGACACATTGGTTCTTATTCACATTCTAATTTTATCTTAAAATTCCATGAAATCTGTGCTCATTACTGAGCATTCTCATTGCTCTAAAGAGGACAGTGTTTGAAGGGGAAACCTGCTCTACAAAGATGCCCTAACATTTCTACATAATTCATCTCTGCACCTGGAGTGATAGATCACTTTTTTAAACAGTGTCCACAGAACATAATCTGAGAAGCTCTCTTGCGGTTTGCATTAATAGGATGTGGCCTCCACACCTAGAGGTTACTGGTCTGTTGTGTAGTAGTTAATAGCTAAGTGTAGAATGCTTATTTAATTTTTCAATTTAAATGCCTAGATAATGCTGGGGGCAGTGCAGATATATAAACAACTTGTTCTTGGCCTTAAGAGGTGTTATTATTGCTTGGGATGAGCAATTATTCAAGATTTCCCCTGGAGAAGTGCAATGTGACAGATGACACACAGGCTCTATTTAGAAGCAGGCTGCCAGATGGTCAGAACCTGCATGGTGGAATGAGGACAATATGAAGAGACCTGGGGCAAAACAGTTTTTCTGTAGCAATCTGGTAGCAGACGCATTTGGAAATCTGAGGGACTAGTTCTCAAGGTTTTGGCGGGAGGGGGGTGGGGATGGGGGGACAAGTTCCATAGAAGTACATGAAAATTAGCTCAATAGTAATGGAAACTAGACCAATTTCACAATTCGGTGGTTTCCTGATTATCGTCTTCTATGGCCCAATGGGTTGGCTCTCTTTACTTCATCATGATACAGTATTGAAGTTACGGTCAAATTTTCAATTTGCTTTAAAACAGTTAATTGTTAGTCTAGAGCCACAGGCAAGAAAAGGAGTTGCATATTGCTCGGGCCACAGTTTCAGCATGTTTTTCAGCAGGTTTTTCAGCTGCCCCTGTTACCAAAATATTTTGTGCTTTTCACAGTTTCCATGTGTGGTCTGCAGTTTACGGTGCTCAGGACCACCTTTCTTTGTCCAACCAGTATATCATTGGTGGATGAATGCACAAAGGAGTATGACCTACTGAATGTTCGAGGAAAGGAAAGTAATGTTCTCTGCCAGTCTCCTTTTTGTGTTATATGGGAGAAGCAGATTATAATGTTGGGAAAACAGTCATTCAAGGGAAGCATCAGAGACTACCCATCCCAGCAAGTGTATACAATTCACTTCAAGCATAATACGTCTGGCATTTTAAATGTAAGGAATGTTCATTTGCTAGATTATAGCACTAACCTTTATTTAGACCTTTAAGTTAAATGTATTTTAATATAATTCAAATATAATAAAATGCACTTGTGTCAATGCCATGCTATTGGAGGGGCTCGGAACAAGTCTCCCTGAAATATTTTGCTTTGGTATGAAACTCACATTGACCTAAAAGCAAACAAAACTCAGCAGATTTAGGAAAAGTTCTTTACCTCTCCCCTCAACTACCCAAGTTGACACTGGAAAGGGGACCTGTACCCAGAAGAGAGCTTTTACCAGAGATTCTTTTCTATCTAAGAAACTTACCTGTATAGCAGGGTAAACGTTTACTTTTCAACCTCCTCTCACCTACCTGAGAATGGCCTTCCACCCTTTTGTATCCCAGACCCCAACCCCTTTTCTTAGCTCAAGATGTTACCTAAGCTTCATTTACCTAGTTGCCCTGTGGGTTTCATATTTCATATGTCCCTGTATGTATGTAATTTGTTTTTCTGTTAATCTGCCTATGTCAACTTAATCATTAAGCCAGCTACAAACCTAAGAAGAAGGAAGGAGAAATTTTTCTGGCCCTGCACTGTTTTTATAACTACCCACTTTCAAGATTTAAAATAAAACTATAGTAAAGTATCTGCTGACCTTTAAATTCTTGTTCAAAATAGTTTTGGCTATTCTAGGAAAATTGCATTTCCAATAAATTGTAAAGTTTGCCTATACAGTTTAGAAAAAAAATTTTTCTGGGTTTTGAGTGGTACTAAAATGAAGCTATGTCTTCCAATCTATACAGTTAGTTCAATAATCTGCTTACTTAAGTTTTATTTTTAAAGAAACAATTTACAGCAGTATTTTGCTAAATTCATTCCTAGGAATTGTTGGTTTTGATACTATTGTAAATGCTACATTTAAATTTCATTTCAATCTAATTTATATTCAAATATTTTGTTCATGGTATTGAAAAATAAAATTCCTCTTGACATATTAATCTTGTATTTTGAAACTTGTCAAGATCAGTGTTTTACAATATTATATACATTTAGATTTCGTATTTTTTATTTTTTATTATCATTTTTTATGTTTGTTTATTTTGAAGAGAGACACAGAGCATGAGCAGGAGAGGGGCAGAGAGAGAGGGAGACACAGAAACTGAAGCAAGCTCCAGGCTCTGAGCTGTCGGTGCAGAGCCTGATGCGGAGCTCTAACTCAGGAACTGCAAGATCATGACTTAAGCAGAAATTGGATGCTCAATGGACAAAGCCACCCAGGTGCCCCTATGTCAGGTTGCTTTAAAAACAAAGATTCTTATATAGTTTGGAGATAGTTTTAAAGGGGTACATTTTTGCCCTGTTGCAAATCTTAGCGTAAAAAGTGTGGTATTTCACTATTAAATATGATATTAGCTCTAGGTGTTTCACAAATGACTTATGAATTTGAAAATAATGTTTCTTCTATTCCTAATTAAGGGATTTTTAAAAATCATAAATAGCTTTTGAGTATTGCAAATGTTTTATTTATGTCTATTGAAATGACCATAGAAGTTATATTTCTGTTGATAATATAGTGAATCCTTTCTTTGTAAACATTGAAAAAATATTGCATCCCTAGGTATAAAATTCAACTTAATTCTATATTGTCACATATAATGTGAATGTTTTAGTTTTTTTTTTTTTTTGTATCTGTGCTAAAAAGCAGTATTTGTAATTTTCTTGTAATGTCTATGTCAGATTTGGATATCAGAGATAAACTGGCCTCAAAAATGAGCTGGTAGATATTCTCTCCTCATTTAGAATTTATAAAATCTGTCAATATATTTTCTTTATAGAGAAGGTTTGTGGGTAAAAATTAAATATCCTTAATAAATAGATAAAAGGTTAATCAGATATTTCATTAAAAAATAAAGTTTATTCATTTTGAGAGAGACAGAGAGCAGGTGAGGAGCAGAGAGAGAGAGAGAGAGAGAGAGAGAGAGAGAGAGAGGAGAGGGAATCTCAAGCAGGCTCTGCACTGTTAGCACAGAGTCTGACATGGGGCTCAAACTCAAGAACAATGAGATCATGACCTGAGCTGAAAGCGAGTTGGACATTCAACCAACTGAGCCACCCAGGTGTCCCTCCATTTCTTTTTAATCTGTTTTGGTACATTATTTTTCTAAAGTTTATGAAATTGTTTCTCAAATTTTATAAATGTGCCTATTAAATATAAGTTGTCCAATTTATTGATTTAGAGTTGTTTATAAATTCTCATTATTCCTCTTTTGATGTCTGAAGTGTCTGTAATGATGTCCTCTCATCCATTCCTGCTATTGGTTGAGAGACAGAAAGAACTTGTTTACCTAATAGTCTTGTAAGAATTTTGCCAACTTTGTTTTTCAAATAACTTTTGCTTTTGTTTTCTCCTTTTTAGAAATATTTTCTACTTCTATTCCATTCGACTGATTTTATCATTTTTTTGTATTTACTATGGATTAAATTGTTCTTTTAAAATTTTTCTTAGTGTAGAAACATCTATCATTGCTTTTCTTAAATGTTTCCTTTTTCCAATATAGGAATTTGGTGGTAAAAAATTTCCCTGTAAGCAATGTTTAACCTTGTCTCACAAATTCAGATAGGCTGTATTTTCATTATTCAACTTGAAATACTATATAATTTCTCTGGTTATTTTTATTTCATTTTTTGAGGGATGTGGGTAGAGTGCACACATGCATGCAGGCACATGAGTGAGCCAGGAAGGGGCAGAGGGAGAGGGCGAGAGAGAATCTTAGGCAGGCTCCATGCCTGGTGTGGAAGCCCCACTCAGGGCTCCATCTCAGGATTGTGAGGTCATGACATGAGATAAAATCCATAGTCTGAGGCTTAACCAGCTGGGGCACCCAGGGGCCCCCTGGTGCTTTAGTTTTTGATTCATTGTTTGTATGTGTGTGTGTGTTAATATCAAATATTTAATGATTAACCAGATATATTGGAGTTATTGATATGCAATTTAACTAAATTGTGATTAGAGTATAGGCTCTGTTATATGTCAATCATTTAAAGCTTAATAAGTTTTATTATTTGGCCCAAAACTGGTCTATCTTGGTGAATGTTAGTCTGCACTATGAAAAAAAAAAGTATATTCTGTAGTGGTTTTTTGTATTGTTCTGTAAACAAAAATTTGACCAGTGTTGTTGATAGCTCTTCTCATACCTTGTATATTTTTACTGAAAATCATTTCTTCTGTTTTATCAGTTACTGAAAAAAACATTTTTATAATCTTCACCCATCATCGTGGACCTGTTTTATCTCTTAATTCTGTCCATTTTGCTTTTGGAAATATTAAATGTTGAAACATTCTTTTTAAGGCACATACTTAATATTTTTATGTTAAAATTGAGAAAAAAGTATACACAGAATATCTCATGAAATATTACCTTAGAATTAAGAACACTTCAGATGTGTTAAGTCTATTTGGCCTGTGTCAGGTTTCTAAAGTAATTATTGATTTGGAGGCTACCTATTTTGAAAATATAGTAAAACACATTTTCATATTCAGAGAATTTTGTTGCTTAATTCATATTTTCTTGATTGTAAAAGGTGTTAAAAAGGTTTTTTTTATCAAAGAAAATAATCTAGCCATTATGGTTGCTCTCAATATAACAAAATCCTTCCTTGGAAAGTAACTTGATGGTATTAATCAATTTCAACTCTGTCACTTTCTATGTGCATGATCTTGACCTCATTTATTTGTACTTCAGATTCCTGTTCTATAAGTTTGGCTTGTTGAGATAATTGAATGAGTTCAACCATGTAAATGTATTTTTAAAAATGGCAGTTACATATTAAGATCCCATACCTAAGGAATGATCATTAGTTTTATAAATGTAATGATTACTGTTTTATACTATTTTGTTTAGGTCTGTTAGATAAAAATAGACACAGTTTTCTTTTAATTTTTATCTACTTTGAAAAAGAGAGAGAATGAGCACACAAGTAGGGGGAGGGGCGGAGGGAGGAGGAGAGAGAGAATCCCAAGCTGGCTCCATGCTGTCAGCCCAGAGGCCAATGTGGGGCTCGAACCCATGAACCACAAGATCATGACCTGTGCCAAAATCAAGAGTCTGTCCCTTAACCAACTGAGCCACCCAGGTGCTCCTAGAGATAGGTGATTTTTTTTTAAGTTTAAAATTTTTTTTAACATTTATTTGAGAAAGAGAGAGTGCAAACAGAGAAAGGGGAAGTGAGGTGGCAGGGGTGGGGGGTGGATGGGGGATGAGGGTGGTGGGAAGAGAGGATCCCAAGCAGGCTCTGTGAAATTGGCACAGAGCTGAATGCAGGACTCATACCATGAACTGTGAGATCATGACCTGAGCCGAAATCAAGAGTCAGATACTTAACCAACTGAGCCACCCAGGTGCCCCTAGATGCAGGTATTTTATTGAGATGGTATGATTTAATTAAAAAAAAAGAAAGAAAAGAAAAACCTCATTCCATTGTAGAGTATCTCAACTGATGCATATTTATAAAAACTGATGTTCTTTGATAATATTAAGGCTAATATTTTACATGACAAACATGACAAATATTTTACATGACAATTAGATCTAAGTAATATCAGTAGACAACACTTCTAGTAATACCATTCACTTGAAGCAGGCTAAAGGTATAGCTTTAAAAATATACTTTCATATTTTAGCCACCAATTCCTTTCTTGGACAGTCTGGGCGTAAGTGTTTATAGGTTCTTCTTTAATGCTTGGCTGTAAAGTTTAAAAAGAAATTGCCCAATGGGTAGAAGCCCAAGAATTTACTAAGTAATTAGAGTTGATAATCAACATAAATCAAAGATCCTGCCTAATTGATGTTTGCATTACTTTCTGCTTAGTTTTATATTAAGACTTACTTAAAATGGAGTCTTAATTACTGATAGATAAAATGATGGAGATACTATTGTAAATATACTATCTGTCAAGGTTATCTGTATACCTGTTATCTCCTTATTTATCCGTCTGAATATATTGATTCTGTTTCTATTTTTCTATCACCTATCTAACTATCTATGAGAGAGAGATCAGTATACTCATGCATATATATGTATATATAAAGGGAGAAGTTTACCTAGAGATTGTATATTTAGAGATAGATAATCTCTATAAATCTAGAGAGCATATCTATATCACAGTATCTATATCTGGAGGGAAAGGTTTATATTTATTCTCCTATTTATTCATGGGGGTGGGGCAGAGAGGGAGATACAGACAGAAAAAATGTATTAGTAGTTCCTGAACTTGTTCTCAGATAGCGATACATGAAGAAAACAAAATTGTTATATCTACTCTGTAGAATACACACCATTCATCTAGTTTCAGTGACCTGATTTACAATCCAAATGTCATGACAAATATAGTCTCTCTTGAACTTTGTGGAGAATCTCAACCTTGTAAGAGCAAATAACAGAAAATATAACCTTTAATAGATCCTTTGGGAGCATTATTTAATTCTGTTATTGGCAAATCTTTATTTCTAGTGATAATTACAAATAAGACAAAATAAAATTAGCTATCTTAATGTCTTTTGAGAGTCATTTCCTTCTCTATCCAACTTTTTCGTAATCATATTAATACCAAAAAAAATGGAGAAAAGAAAAATATCAACTGGAAAAAAAGATTGGATTCAGAAAAGATTTGTAAAAAATATGCTGCAAGTTAAGCCTAAATCCAATGTTTCCTTTATTTAAGGGTTCCACAAATAAATTTTGGGAAGAAATTTTGGAAAACAGAATTTTGAAATCTTAGCTATGTGGGAAGATTCATGTAGAGTGAACTGAAGCTTCATGTTAAGTAGGGTGACTAGAGTAAGGAAAATATGTCCTGTTTCAGTAATCTATAAACATTCTGCCCGTGTCATTATGAGATTATTGACAACATTCTTTTGGGAAACATATGGTTTACTGAGTTATAACAATATTAATACCACCTGTGTCCCTAATTAGAGCACTTCAATTTAGTTACTCTTAAGTATCAAAATCATGTTCAATACTCATTACCAGGGCTAAGTTAATCACATAATAATGAGTAATACCAAGATGTCAAAATCACTTAGAATTACTGAGGCTAATTGCACATTAAAAGGATATAATATACACACCATGGCCCACTAAAGCACAATTAGGTACATTTTACAACTTTTCCCCACAATGTATCCCCAGTTCCAGGCCCAATGCCTGGAATCCCCTAGGCACATGGCAAGTATTAAAAAAAAAAAATACTTGTATATAAATAAATGACTGAATGTAGCAGGAACTTTCCCATATGCAAAAAGCAATGTAGTCAGAGAACCACTGAACGAGACAGGTGGGAAATTAAAGAACATACTGAATTCATATTTCAGAAAAAATAAGCTATTTACTTCTGCTCCTAGGTTTTTTGCAATTTTGTTGGAAAGAACAAATCCACTTAATCCAGCATAGACACTAAAGGCAATGAATGACCCCTACATTGCTGAGTGATTCTGAGGTATAGAAATCCGAGTACTCCTCAACCCTGTGCACGAGAATCACCCAGAAAGGAGTAGAAATGAGAACGCCATTGCCAGTTCTTCATCCCCACATCATTTGATTATTTATTTTTGGGTGTGTCTCAGACATGAGGATTTTTAAAAGTATCTCACCTCAGATTATTTAGCAATGTAGGTAGGGTGAGAAGTAAGAGCCAGATGGAGAAAGAATTTCTAACCAGTAGAGGGAATAGTATAAACCAAAAAATACAAACATGAACTATTAGAAGTAGTGAGGTATCATGGTGCTGGAGGGACACAGTATTTGGAGATGAAGCTGAGAAAGAAATGCATAAAGGAATTTGTATTAAGCTGTTAGAGGCTACGGTCTTACTGTAGAAAATAGGTAGGGATGTGCAGATTTCCAGTAGAGGAATGGCCGAGTCATTAGGTTGAACTTCTTACAGAGATGTGGCTATATCCAAAGAGAATCATTCAGGATTCTTATAAGAGATGATGAGAACTTGAATAAGAATAAAGAAGGTGATAAAAGGATACAAATACATGTGTATCTATTTGTGTTTTTATTAAGTTGATAAATTCAATTTGGAGGAGCTGGTTTCTAATTTGAATAAATGATAATATAAACAGCTAATGCTATTTCCTAATATTAATGCTAATTTGCTAATGTAAAATCTCGGAGGCAATAAATGGTCAAGCTCCAGTGTTTATAAATCCAAAGCGTAGGTTGACATTATCTTATTATAATGTTTATTTTTGAGACAGAGAAAGAGAGAGTGGGAGAGAGGCAGAGAGAGAGAGAATCCCAAGCAGGCTCCATGCCACGGGCACAGAGCCCAATGTGGAGCTTGAACTCACAAACCAGGAGATTGTGACCTGAGCTGAAATCAAGAGTTAGACACCTAACTGACTAAGCCACCCAGACACCTGACCATTATCTTTTTTTACTTTAAAAAATTATCTCCTTTAGTTAAGGAAAGTAAGGTGGGAACAATATAGAAGAAAGAAGCAATCACAGGTACATTAATTTTCCATGCTGCATAGCAACTTAACACACACTTAGTGGCTTAAAGAAAAATATTACTTCACAGTTCATATGCAGAAGTATCTGCTCCAAGTTGGCATGATTGGGTCTGGCGTGGCAAAAATTAAGGTGTACTCAGTTGGGCTCTTATCTAAAAGATCTGAGAAAGAATCAGATTCCAAGTTCATTCCTCCTGTTGATGTAGATCGGTTTCTTGTGACTGTATGCTTCAGGTCCCTGTTTCCTTGCCATCAGCTAGAAGCCCCTCTCTGCTCTGTTGCTTCCTGGGTTCTTTTTTCATGTGTCTTTCCTCCTCCCACCACCCATATAGAAGCTAGCAATGTGTGCCAACTGCTTCTTGTGCTTCAAATCTGTTTGACACCTGCTACTTCATCTCTGACTTCCTTTTCTGCTACCAAATAGAGAACAGTCTCTTCTTTCAAGGACCCATTAGACCAGGCCAACATAATCTATATTTTAAGATTGGCTTTAGAAGTTAATTACATTTGCAAAATCTCATCATAGTAGGAGATTTGTATTTAGTTGAATAACCAGGGGGCAAGAATCTTGGGGGTGGGTGGAGACTATTTATAAAATTATGTCCAGCAGAGGAAGATACAATTATATATACAGACATACACACAGAGTGAAGGTTCATCAGCTTTTGGCCAGTGATACAAATTATTAGAGTAAATAAATTTGCATAAGAGGATATTCAGAGAATTAGAAGAGAGGCCTGAGCCAACTTATGGGTAATAAAGTCAGGGAAGGAGGAAGAGAAAATTCAAGGCAAAATAGCTGATCAAGGAGAGCATGTTTATCTCCTCTCTGGAAGCAAAGGTGGAAAACAATTTTTAAAGGTTAAATCAATTTTCTATGTGAAATGATGAGAAGAGATTAAATAAGATTTCACAAACAAATGCTGGATTTGGCCATTAATTATCCAAGTGATAGCTGGGTGTAAAAGACATAATGAAATTCACAAGTTGAACATCAGAAAGTCAAGAACATAGAAGTGACAGGATCAGAAGTGGATTGATTTTTGACAAACTTGGATGAGAAGACAGTCTAAGAGCAGCATTTAGAAAACATTTAGGACAAAGAAAAAAATCTATTAATTTTTAAGTTTTATTATAAAAGATTTGAAAATATTTGTGAGGGGAATTATTGATAGAACAAGTTCTTGGAGGAAATGTGAGAAAAGATGTGCAAGACCAATACTGAGTCTAATCTCAAATGAGGGCCTGATTTTATGCACTGTATTAGCATTTCTCCCTTTTGAGTGATTCTTTAAGAAGTCTAAAGACTCCATCATCCCCCATTCACCCAGTTCTAGGCAATCAAAACAGATTCCCTTAGTGCATTAATTGTTTGGGGAAAAAAAGGAAACATAACAAGTTATACCAAATTGGGAGTCAAATCTGTCATAACTTAAAAGTGGTTGGGGCACCTGGGTGGCTCAGTTGGTTAAATGTCTGACTTCAGCTCAACTCATGCTCTCTCAGTTTGTGGGTTCAAGCCCCACATGGGCTGGGTGTTGACCCTCAGAGCCTGGAGTCTGTTCCAGATTCTGTATCTCCCTCTCTCTCTGCCCCTCTCCACGTTCTCTGTCTCTCTCTTTCAGAAATAAACATTTTTTTTAAGTGGTAAATAATATGGCACCTGGGTGGCTCAGTCGGTTCAGTGTCTAACTTCTGCTTGGGTTATTATCTCATGGTTCATGAGTTTGAGACCCACATCAGACTCTGCACTGACAGTTCAGAGGCTGCCTCGGATTCTCACTCTTCCCCTCCCTCTCTCTTTCTCAAAATAAACAAACTTTACAAATGGTAAATACTGGACATATCTAAATAAGGTATTTCAAAAGTTATAAAGTTTAACATGATAATTTTAATGGGGTGCCTAGATGTCTCAGTCAGTTGGGCATCTGACTCTTGACTATGGCCCAGGTCATAATCTTAGTTTGTGAGTTCAAGCCCCGTTTCAGGCACCACACGGTCAGTGCAGAGCCTGCTTAAGATTCTTTCTCTCTCTTCTCTCTGTCCCTCCCCAACTTGTTCTCTCCCTCTCCCTCTTCCTCCCTCCCTTCACCCATTCTCTCTCTGCCCCTCCCCCACTTGTGCATGCTCTCTCTTTCAAAGTAAATAAATAAATTGAATAAGAACACGGTAATTTTCAGAAGCTCTAGAAATGGAATTGTTGGAACGCTAAAGGAGAAAAAAAAACATGTTACTTTTCATCTTGTGTTGTTAGGTCACTCTTTTATGAAAATGTTTATATGAATTTTTACAAATAGAAAAATAACTCAAAAATTTGATAGAAAAGCATTAAGCTATATGCACACCACTGAGTTCTTTGAAAAATTATTTGAATGAGTATATTATTTTCTTATGTTAGTAATATAATTATCTCTGTGGTAAATTTGAGTTACCATGTTCTCAGCAGGCCATCTTTGCTGCAACTCTTATCACTGGGCATTGAAACACAATGAGGTATCCCAGTAATATATCTCTATTTTCATATAATTTCCCCTCCCTAGTGCAAATTAATAGCAGCAAATATATTTTCTCATAAGAGTGAATCACTGCTGCTCACTTATGATGGAAGAACTTAAAATGTGACAAGGAGGTAGCCATAGCTCGAGGTTAAGCGAAACTCTGTTTCTTGGTAGGAGCACTCTCTCTCTTGGGAACCACAATCTTTAGTTCACGAGAACCTAAAGTTACAAGCATGGGAAGTACAAATTGTCCATGTGAGTTAATGGAAATTACAGTGGGAGGACCAACTCCTACTTCAGCCTTAAGTTCCCAAATTCTTGTGCTCACAGAGCTACATGAAGGCTGTCAGTTCAAAGTTCATGTGTCATCTTAAGGACAGCAGTCCAACCTGTGGTTTCTTCATAATCCTTGGTTGTATTTTAAGATCATTCCAAAGTTCTATTAAGCTTTCAGCTTCCAGACAATATACAGGGCCAGAGGAATTCATAGACATGTGCCATTGGCATACCTCATTTACCCTTGGTCTGAGATAGTATCAGGCAGGATGCTATGATGTTAGTCAAATGCTTGGAGTCCTAAGTTGGTGGTGTTGGCTAAGGCTCTGTCTTGGTCTGTGACTGGCAGGTCTAACATACAATAGAAGTCTTATGTATTGACTCCATCTCTGTCACCATATCTCATCCATTTCAAGTGCTTATTGTGCATCCACTAGGGTGACTGAAGGCAGGAAATAACTGATCTCCACTAAGAAAGACCACCTATGTAATTTTCCCAACCAGTTGCCCATCTGACTGTGGTCATTGCCTTTGGAAGCAATAACTGAGTGACATCCCCAGACCTTCTCCATGGCTGTCCCAAATGCACGATTTCCATTTTACCATGGATTGGTGGTATTTTCAATCAGTGTGACAGACTCACCGGGTCTGACTATACAGTTCACGTGTACCTGTGGCCACATAGTCAGTTGCAGCTGTACTGTCGTGTTTAGTATTTACTATGGCATTTAGTAGTCTTGAAGCTACTTTCGGATAGTAATTCGCAATTGCAGATGGCAGGACCTAACTCTGGAACCCTAGGTGCCTAGAGTTGCCACTGTAACTCTCACATTAACACTTGTAAGAAACTCTACACTGCACTCCTATTTAACACGGGTATTTCCAGCTCCATGGGATTGGATAATTCAAGTGATCCAATAGATAAGACCATGTATGCTGAAGCCTGAACATGCTACAGATCCTTTGTTCTGGCCCTATAGTTAACTGAGACACCAAATCACTTGATGAATGGGCCCAATCTCTATTCTAAAATGTGCTATTGGCTCTCTCAAATTTAAGAGAACTGTAAATAAAGAGGCTTGTAAGTGCCTTTTGTTTATAGTTTTGTGTTTATTTGTTAGTTTTGGTAAATGATATGAAGTACTATGTCTTTACCTTGGATATTTCCGCATGCCCCACATAACCTCCCACCAAAAATCACCCAAGGTAACAGCCCTCTTTGTAAACTTTGTCTCCCAAGTTCTCACATACATGTATTTTATAAAGGCATCCAGGCTACCATGTGTTATCAGGTCCAATTCATATCACATCATCAACAGAATGGACTCATGACTATCTGTGGATGTCTATATAATCAAAGTCCACTTGTGCCATGGAGAGCAATGTGTCCCTAGGACATGGTCATAAATATAAATTACTGTCCATAGCAGATGGTTATGAAATACTCCTGTTTTCCCTTCTCAAAAGGGATTTGAGAGAACATATTTGCAAATCATCATCGGTATACCATGTGCTAGTAGGTGTACTGAACCTGTCTATTTAATCATACTACCTACACCAGAACAACAGTTCTTGTGCCTATGGTTTGTTTACATTTATAGTAGCCAGATAGCTCCAGAATTCATTTAATAGCATTCCCTATATTTAAGTGTTTGAGATATTTTTTAAGTTGGCTCTACCAAATACTGTATCATAATTCCCATTGTTTATTGAGCCTTAGTAACTGAGGCACTTCAGCAAGCCAAGGATTTGTAATACTCCATTTACTACCAGCAATGCAGTCATTTCTACCACTTGTGCAACAAATTATCTGATTCCAACTTTCAGGATCTACTTCCTAAGACCTATTTTGTTTCCAACTCTTTTGATTTGGGTTTTCCTGTAAGCAGACATGGGTCAACAAAGATTTGAGGTCAGTTTATTTCTTTAGGAGCTTCCCCAACAAAACACTGGTAGGAGAGTGGGGAAGGGACAATGGGGAGGGGAAAAACAAAGCAATAAAGTGCGATTAAACCAGTTACCGTGTATACCTGGAGGGCAGTATCTCTGAGGTATTCTGGGAACAATCTAGATATGCCTCAGTTATTTTTACTATGGGGTAAGAATTATGTGGTATTCATGCTCTAGCACTCTGGCTTGCCCTGAACTTGGACCAGTGCTCTCCTTAGCCCAGAAAAACACCTTTAAGCAAAGACCACAGGTATATTCCATATGAAACCTTCATTCTGTAAAAGCATGGACCTCATGCTGTTAGTTTATACTACTAACACAGAATATAGGAGTTTGTTCAGAGACTGATCAAGGTTTAAGATTTGTGGGAGAAAAAAAATACCATTTGTATAAAAAAGAAAATGAAAGGCAGAAAGAATTGGAAAATTAGGGAAAGAGATTAAGTGATTAGATGGTATGATGTGGATGAAAGGACAGGAGTAGTAGAATGAATAGAGTTTATAAATAGAGTTACTATCTAAGTCAAATTGAAAAATAGGTACTTCGGGGTCCCAAGTTAACTTGACACACTAGCTTTACACAGGTCTACAAATAGCATTAGGAAATTGATAGAGACGCACAACCTAACTTGTATAATGATCATCATTGTTACTCATGAGATGGCTGAGGAAGCCATACACACTGGAGACATCAGGTTCATGCTTAGCAGGCAGAGGCGGATTTCTAAGACCATTAATCGTGTATTTTGGAAGACCATTTTCATTTAATTATTGGTCTAGATTAGTGGGGTTTTTTTGTATCTTTAAGTTATTTTGCTTTAAATCAACATTTCAGAAAACACGGTATTTAAAAACAAAAATCCAGGAGGGAAGTAGTCACATACTAGATTAATAGTGCTAACTTTCATAGAAATGTATGAAATCACCAAAGAAGAGAAGGCTGAGTGAGTCAAAAGGCATGTGCTTATTCTTTTTATCCGTATCCTCAGGCAAGAGGCAATGTTGTAATGCCTTGTATAGCTGTTCCATCATATATCTATTCTATTCTTATATATTTCCAATAAAAGGGAACAAGTGACCTAACCATCACTGGAAGAATTCGATGTGTAGGTCACATAGCAAAAAATATATGAAAATAGACATGAAACTGAAGGAGAAATGGAAACATGTTAGGCGACTTTAAAAAGTTCATTTAGACAATTGCATAGGATATGGGCCTACCAGAGTGAATGCATTTAAAACGATACAGAATTAGCAAAGGTTGTATATGCCGTTAGGAAGGAAAATAAACAAATCCGGAACCCAGAGAGGCATACGAGTTAAAGGAATACATAGTGGCTGGGCAGATATCTTCTAATGGGGAATACACTGAATAGGTAGCCTGGGGTCAGAACACAAATGGCTTTGAAAGTATGCAGCTTAGAATTCACTCTGCAGGAAATGAGGAGTAACGGACTGCTTTTAAATAGAGGAGTGGCATGAATAGAAATAAGAATATTTGGGTTTAAGAGAAGGAGATGGCAAGATGCAAGGAGATCACATGCACATCCCAAGATTATTTGGAAGTGGAATAAACAGAAGAGAGAGGAGTCAGAATGGGATAAGAGAAAATATTTTAGAATAGTTGTTTTGAAACGGCCCTTTCATTATGCTCTTTCAAACTATGAAATTAAGTCCACCAGAAACATCATGAATGTTATCCCATCCCTAGTTTCTATTTCATCTCTGACCCATGTAGCCATGTGAAAATGGATCCTGATTAAAATGTTATTCAGCCAGAGACCCAGCAATACCAGAATGCTAAAATCTTGTTTTGATCCAATATCCCTACTAGACTCCAAAAGGCATATCCCAAGAGGGCAAAAGCCAAGCTTCCTAACTGATCTTAGAACTTACCTGAGGATTCATACCAGTACGTATGACTTTTCAATGTGGAGTAAGTGGAGCAGATAATGTAACTTAAAAGCCTGTCACTGGCCTCTTCCTCCACGAAAGACCCGAAACTTGAGCATCCCTGCATTGGTCGTCACACTAGTATAAGAGGTGTTTAAATATTCACAAAAAAATTTGAAATGTTGATAGATTTTGGGTCCCCATGGTAGATCCCTCAATGCAAAAACTACTTCAATGCAAGCACCTCAAAAGGATAAGACACTTCGGAGAGAATAAAAAGGAATAAGTGACAATTGTAGCTCCTTAAGGAAGAAACAGAATTTTTATTTTAGAAAATTCCACGTATATAGCTCTTTAATAAAAGCTTCTGAAGTTGTTAGAATGTAGTAACTGATTTTAAGTGTTCAGGCACATGCTTATTTGAGTCAATTAGACAGTCATCTTATAAACTATGCCCTGAGTTTGCAAGAGCTTTTATCTGTGAATGATTTGCAAAACATTTAGGAGAACAGCAACTACAAATGTTATTTTAAGATCTCCAAGAAATCTAACTTCTGTATACTGCAATATGCTAACTCAATGGACACACAGGGCAAAGTCTATCTTGGGTTTAGACATTCTAAACTTGCTAAATTCTCACATACCCTAAGATTTTTATTATATTTGCTTTTGTGTTTCCTGTTTCAGATTTGTATTTGGAAATCACAAGATTAGTGTGCCAAAATAAAGTGTCACTATTTTTTCTAAAAGTACATAGAAATATTTTTGAGCATTTCATGTGATTAATACACTGGAGATTAGATGTTCGAATATTTGTTCTAGAAAGAGAATAAATTGTCTAAGGATTCTAAGAAATTAAAATTTTCTTTCAATAATATGGACTTTAAAAGTCTGTTGCTTCCCTCTTTCCTAGATCCAGTTTAATCAGACTATTTTATTTTTGCCTGTATGTACATCTTTGTATATGTATGTGTATGTATTCTTCACAACTCTGATAGCACAGTTAATATTTTTGTCCATGCTATAAGTGGAATTATGACATATATGATGTTATATTGGACACAAAATGTTTTTTGTCTTAAAATTTAAACATAAAATAGAAGCTATGGGTAAAGACAGAAACTAAATATGTTTATTTAATTGAAAAGAATTCAGCAAGCTTCTATTAGAAAATTTATATTGTAATATCCCAGGAAATACAAGAAGTTAAACAAAACAGACAAAGCCATCAGCAGTATTTTTTAATATTGTTGCTCAAAACTGATCTAGTTAAAGACAGTAAAATACAGGTGGTCAAAGAAAATTAATTACTAACATGCAATGAAAAGAAGAATTAAAGCAATAAGATTATTAAATGATGGCATTTTGCCCATGGGAAAAATTTGAAGTACTTAATTAAGGAAAAAAAATGGCAACTTAAAATGTTGGCAACATATAAATTATATGCTTGAGCGCATTTCATCAATGCAAGTGAGGTATATTTTTTATGTGTAATTCTAGTATGCAGATTAAACTTTATTTGTATCTTACACTATCTAAATAAACCTCCCTTTACTCTCCATTAATGCAAATTGCCTTAAAAAGACATTAGCTTTGACAATTTTAGTTAAAGTGGGTCACACCTGTGTTCAAGGCTCACTGGCTGCACCATTCTTTAGTATGAAGTGGAAGATTCTGTAAGTTAATAACAGATAGTTAGTAGAATTGCTGGAGATTGTGATCCAAGACGGTGATTATCCTGTTTTCTGGAAGTCTGTTGGTAAACAGAATATCAACAAAAATAATTTACTCAGGTTTTTCCCCCCAAGGGACTAAAGTAGGAGTTTACGACCACAACCCAAACCAAAATCAAATTCTAAACTAAATATGACAACTTCTGACTTTATAATATAATCATAGGCTACTGACATGGTGTAACTACCATTTGTCTAATAAAAAAGTAATTCAGTAACATTTTATTATGTTCACATTTTCTTTTTGAACATTATGTACGTTCCAGGAACCTTTGCCAACTCTTTCCCTGATGCATGAGGTTGAATAACTAACTTTAAAGAGAATAAATTTATGCCAGGAAACTACTAAAATTTTCTGTCCTGATTCCTGATTTATTCATTTTCAATAAAACAGTGCAGTCCCCAAATCCTGGTGTATTTATTCAATCCTCTTAGTTTCTCTGGTTTCTTTTTGCATGCACTCACATTCTCAGGATTAATGACACTACAAACAAGGAGATGAAACTAGTTAGCAAATTTCATCTACTAGGCAGGCTAAGGCTATACAGAAGGCTGTATTTTTAATTTTTTTTTATTTTTAGGTAAGATGATAAGAGAAGATATCTCTGAAGAGGTTGGAGTTTAAGAGACAGGTTACTAAAGATGAAGAAGGACACAACAGCAAAGTTTTAGAACAGACTTCCTGGCAGCATGAAGAAGAAACGCACAGACCCCAGTGACACAATATGCCTGTTTAAGGAGTAGCAAAATAGACTGTGGGTCTGGAGAAGAGTAACCAAGTAGGAGGGTTAATAGAGGAGAAGCCAGGTTATATAGGGTGTGGTGGACAATGGGAAAGACTTAAACTTTCATGCCCACCCAGTGCGCTGTGAGGTTGGGAGGTTGTCTTAGGAGGAAAACAGCATGATCTAGTTGGGATTTTAAAAGACACCCTTGTTGTGTGAACAACGGATTGTAAGGAAACAGAAGTGGCAGCAGGGAGAAAATTAGGAACTTACTGCTCAGTGTGCATGAGAGCTGCTCTGGTTAGTAAGGGTGCTGGTATAGGGGATGTGGAGAAGGATCTGGATGGAAGATTGTGAAATTCAAAGTGGCAAGATTTGCCAATAGACTACATCGAAAAGTGAGAAAAAGACTAACTTCGAGTTTTGAGATGTGAGTGGCTTGAGAAATGACAATGCCATTTATGGAGTTAGGAAATGCTAGGAAAGCAGTATAGGTAGGTTAAGTTCATGACGCTCCAACATCCAGGACAGTCATATGTAGGATTCTGGAGTCCAGGGAGGAGATTTCCACATGGGTGTTTAGGGATATCAACATATCTGGGGTAGACCGAGAAGATACTGGAACAAGGGGCTTAAATGGAGAAAAGAGAAAAGAGGTAACAATTAATTCTGAGAGATGCTGAACTCAACAGATTGGGATCTTAAAGATGGGAAGGGCTTATGAAGGAACGATGAAAATGAAATCTTCAGGAGATAGGAGAAGAATCAGGAGCATTTGGTATTCTAAGGAATGAAGGCTTTCAATCTTCATTTCATCCTTACAACTACTTTGTAGAAGAGAATAGCCATTTTTATATTTTATTTATTAAAAAACACTGAGGATTCAGGAAGATATTTGGCATTTCAATTATTACAAAATTAGTTAATAATAACAATGTAACTAGAATAATGCATTTTCTCAGGCCTAGACCAAAGCACCCTGAACTAAAAAGAAAAAAAAAAGTCTTAAAATAAAGTTTAAACCCTATGATAGATTTTTAAGGAGAGAAAATTATTTGAGCTATCAGCAGACCTTAGTAAAAGCTTACATTTATAGCCTTTGAACAACGTACTTAAGTTTTATAGATGATCTATGCCTTTCCCAAAAGAGAGAAGGAAACCTACAGCTCATCATTCTTTTCATTCCAGGGTCAATATGTTTGAATCATTGCACTATGAAAAGTGGCCGTTCTATAATATACATCAGTATAATTAAGAGTAGACAAAAGTAGGATTACTCATTTCATGGATCAAATTCCACAGGGGGCTAGAAAATAGAGACAGTAATGTTAAACATTTTTAAAAGTATGGAGAGGTCAATAGATTATCCAAGAAATAAACCTATTTGAGAGAGATCAAAAGTATATTTAAACTACCAAATATGAACTAAGAAAATATTATGAAATCTAACATTTTTTACCATAATTAATTTCTCTTAAATCAATATGATGAAAAATAGCTATTATAGTTTTTTTGCTATTATAGTTTTATATTAATCTTTAAAATAAAAAAATCATGCTTATTTTTGAGAGAGAGAGTGTGTCAGAGCATAAGTGGGGGAGGGGCAGAGAGAGAGGGAGACAGAATCTGAAGCAGGCTCTAGGCTCTGAGCTGTCAGTACAGAGCCCGACACAGGGCTCGAACTCACAAACCATGAGATCATGAACTGAGCCGAAGTCGGACGCTTAACTGACTGAGCCACGCAGGTGCCTGAGAATTATTTAAATTATTTAAAATTTAAGCAGAATTTTTTAACGTGAAAAATGGGATAATTAGAAAAGTAAGTCACTCACTACCATTTATTATACCTGCAAATCTGATAGGTTAGTTTTATATTATTTTGTATTATTTTGCCTAGGTTTACATTTTTAAAATGTAATTGATAGTAGTTCTATAAACATGATATTTACCACCACCATTATTTCAACACTTATACATTCCTGAATTTGTCTTAGATGGTCTTCATTTTGTTAATAAAATACAAATGTTGCATGTACCTCTTTTCTGCAGCTTTAGAATTTCTATACATTCTTCAACAGTTGTAGAACTGGGTTCATTTCCCTTATGCACTGAATGGTATATATAAGAAACTCAATTCTAGTGTAGGAGTTTTTTTTTTTCCCCCTCCTGCTGAAAGGTTTTTTTTTTTTTTTAATTTTTTTTTTTCAACGTTTATTTTTGGGACAGAGAGAGACAGAGCATGAACGGGGGAGGGGCAGAGAGAGGGAGACACAGAATCGGAAGCAGGCTCCAGGCTCTGAGCCATCAGCCCAGAGCCTGACGCAGGGCTCGAACTCACAGACCCCGAGATCGTGACCTGGCTGAAGTCGGACGCTTAACCGACTGCGCCACCCAGGCGCCCCAAAAGGTTTTGTTTTTTGAAAGTCAAAAAATAAGCTCTAGGTATTCTAGAGTTTTAGTATCTGAATCATTTTCTTGGTGCAAAGTGCCTTTTCCCCACTGTAAATGAAAATTTCCCCTCATTAGAGGTAAATATTCTAGTAGCAAAAGTTTTAATCCTTTTTGAATGCTAATACATTAATTTTATAATTCATAAGTACTGATAATCCTTATGCTGTATTGATATTTAGGGGTTTTGCTAGCTGGTTTAAAAAGTGTTACTCTATCCTGAATTCTCTATTTTCTATTAAGATGTCCTGGGTAAAACTTTTGGAATTCTGTTCTATGTAGGTCAGAGTGAATTAGGTTATAGAATACCCCTTTAAGATATAAAAGACGCAGAGCACCTGGGTAGCTCAGCTGGTTATGCGTCAGACTTCGGCTGATGTCATGATCTCACAATTCTGGAGTTGGAGCCCCAAGTCGGGCTCTGTGCTGACAGCTTGGAGACTGGAGACTGCTTCAGATTCTGTATCTCCCTCTCTCTCTGCCCCACCCCCACTCACGCTCTGTCTCTTAAAATAAAAAATGAAACATTAAACTTTTGGTCAATATGGTCACTACTAAACATAGTATACACTAGTGATCAATAAATAACATGTTAAACTTCAAAGTTTGTGGCAAAACAAACAAAAGCCCCACAGGACTTTCTGGTTAGAATTGCAGTAGTTTCCAAGAATAACTAATTTCTCCATATACATGTTAGATATATAAGTCAGTCAACAACTGAATTCTACCCAAGGTGTCATTTTTGGAAAAATGAAAAATAAATGATTACACTTATTTTGCTGTATTTTAAGACTGGGTTTGTGTAAGTTATGTGTGAAAATGCAGGTCCATGCATACTAATATTGGGGAAAGGCAAGAGATAATTAAACCCTGGAAGGAAACAACTAAGGTAAATTCTTTCTGGTGACCATTGGCTCCAGATTCCGGAGTTGAATGAGTGAGTAGGACAGTTTCATGGTATGAAGAAATTCTCACAGGTTCATCTTTAACTAATGTGGAGTAAAAATGGAATATATGTAATAATATTCCTTCTCTTTCTTCTGTGAACTGATTAGTTCCTTTACGGTCTTTTTTGCATTGTTTCTGTATTTGTTTGGGTCATCTTTATTCTTCTGTTTGCTCTGATGACCCTACATCCTTAAATAAACATTAAAAATTTTTTTAAAAAAGATTAATTTCTGAGACAGAGAGACAGAGCATGAGTGGGAAGGGGCAGAGAGAGAGGGAGACACATAATTAGAAGCAGGCTCCAGGCTCTGAGTTGTCAGCACAGAGCCCGATGTGGGGCTCGAACTCACAAACCATGAGATTATGACCTGAGCCGAAGTCGGTTGCTCAACTGACTGAGCTACCCAGGCGCCCCAAACATCCTTTAATCTTGATTGTATTTTCATATTTAAAGATAAAGGAGCAATTTAATTAATGCTAATAGATAGTATCTCTTTCCTGGGTATGATGGAGTCCTACCCTAGGTGAATAGGAAGGAGTATAAACTTGAAGGCTTCCTCCTAGTGTTCACAGACAGGCTGCCCACACAGATACAAGAAAGAATTTTATTCCAAATGTACAACCCTCACTCCTGGGAACCCAAGTTCCTACTACTTAGCTTGGTCAGGTTAACCTGAAAGTATCTTATACATTCAACTACTCTTGCTATTATGGGACCAGCCACTATTGCTGTACATAGTGAAGATATGTAATATCTGAACTTAAATGAAGGCTGAACTTAAATGAACTTCCTGCAGATATTTTATTAATGTCTTAAGGATACTGTGAATAAAGTTGTTTAAATTTCCTTGTTAAATAGTATATAGAACTATTTTTATACTGATTTTATATCATAAAATGTTGAAATTGTTTCAGTTCTTAGTTTTATTGTGAATCCCTTTGGATGTTCTAGATTATCATGCAAATTGCAAATAAAGACAGGGTTACTTCTTTCTAAGACAGATTAGAATATTAGTTCGTAATTTCTTTCATTTTAATTTCCTTCCTTATTGCACTTGCTCAAACTTCTAGGAAAATGTAGATTAGAAGTGGGGAGAATCTTAATAGTAAAAATGAATGATTTTCTTTTAAATGAGATGTAAATTAAGTTTTTTGTAGGTTCCTTTTAGTAAGTTGAGAAGCTAGCTTTTAGTCTTTATTTGGTTAGAATATTTATCATTAACGTATGTGAAATTTGTAACTTTTGTGCATCTACTGAAATGGTCATGTGGCTTTCTTCCTTTATTAGTATGAAGTATTATATTGATTCAGATGTTACATCAAATTTGCATTCCTGGGATAATCGTGCTTGAGCATGCTGTTGTTTAACCTTTTATAACTTGCTGAATTTGGTTTGTCCTTATTTTTGAGCATATATGTTCCCATACTTGAGAGACATTGGTGAGTTTTATGTTATTTCTTTGTCTAGCATTGGTATTGGATTAATACTGGCTTGAAGGAATGAGTTGGAAGATATTTCCTACTTCTATTTTCTGAAAGAATGTGTGAAGGATTTATGTCCTATGGATGTTTTTGGTAGACTCAACAGAAAAACCCTCTTGTCTCAGTTTTTTGAAAGGAACAATTCCTCTGAAAAGACACCAAAAATATTTGAAGATCTCCTCTAAAGGATATATGGGTCCCATCATATCATAGAGGATAAGCAGAGATACAGACTTGCCAAATAGCTCACCCTGAGTTTTGTGAGGAATCTCACAAATAGAGAGCTTTCCCTGAGGGGCAAGTGGTTTGTGCTCTATATCAGGCACCCCAGTCCTTGGGACATGCACTGGAAGATAAGCCTCCAAGACATTTGGCTCTGAAAACCAATGGAGTTTATGTCCAGGAGACCCACTGGACTGTAGGGAATGGAGATTTTGCTCTTTAAGTGCTTACATGCAGACTCACCCAGGGAGCTAGCACAAAAAGCAATAGTTTGAGAAGTACCTAGACTATATATGAAGGAGATTCATCTGCTGGAGGGGAGGAAGCCTCCTGAGACTCTATGAGGGGAAGAAGGTACTGGTGGGCACTGGAGTGTGTCAATTTTGTTTTCTCCCTGTAACTTACTAGTGCCAGCAGACACAGTCCCAAGCTCACTGGAAGCCCTGCTAAAGTAAGAGGGCATGCCCTCTTGCTCTTGCTGCAACAGCCCACATAGGTGACACCTCTTCAGTGCCTGGCTCTGGTGGCCAGTTAGTCTTGAGTTTCTGAGTTCCACCGATCTGAAAACGTCAGAAAGATCATTCTTGGCCAGCACCCACCCCCAAGGCACTGCACAGACAGACTGAAGCACACCCCGTCTTGCTATGAAAAGACCCAAAACTTCAGCCTGAGAGGCAGCCTTCAAGTTTACCACACATTTAAAGGCTATGGAAGTGCTCTCAGGAGACATGAGTTAGGGGCTGCCATCTTTGTGATCTACTTTGGCCTCTTTACAGCTTTCCAGTACCTTCCAGAAAGGAGCTCATACACTAACATGGAGCCCCAGATTTTTGGCCAGATATTGCCAAGGGGACATTTTTAGATGTGCTCTAGAGGCCAACAAGATTTATTCTTATGGTCACAAAGGGTTATATATGCTTGGATACTTTAAAAGCTGCTACCTGAGGTTCAGGCTTTCAATCAGCCTCAAACCAGGTACTGATTGAGATCCTACAGTAGATACTAAAAAATATAGTATGAAAGTAATCTAAGAATTACACTAAAGACAGTCATGAAACCAAAGATAAAAATTTCAAAATAGGCAGAAAACAATTACAATGGAAGTACATACCTATATATCCCTTTAAATGTAAGTGGACTAATTTCTCCAAAGGACAGATTGGCTGAAAAGATTAAAAAAAAAAAAAAGAATACTAACGTATATGCTTCCTACAAGAGACTCATTTCAAATGGAAGGACACAAAGATTTAAAGAGATCTAAAAGGAAGTTTGATGACAATAGAAAGTTGGGGTATCCATATTTATGTTGAACAGATTAGATTTTAAATAGATAGTACCAAAAGGCAAAGAAAGACGTTATATGAGAAAGGGGTCAGTCCAACAAGAAGGTCTAATATTTGTGAATATTTAATGTGCCCAGCATATAGGAAGAAAAATATTTAAAGCAAATATAGAAGACAATAATACAATAGCCAGGGAAATCAATACTGTTCTTATATTACTAGGTAACACAAGGAAACAGACTTAAAAACCACATTAGACCAGATGAGCTTTGTGCACACACACACACACACACACACACACACACACACACACAGAATGTTCTATTCAAAAGTGGGAGAACACACATTCCTCTCAAGGGCACATGAAACCTTCTCCAGGATAGATCATATGTTAGGCCACAAAACAAGTCTCAATAAATTTAAGATTGGAAAAGATGCTTGAAAGAATTTCAACCACAAGAGTATAAAACTGGATATCAATAACAAGAAAACTGGAAAAACAACAAATATGTTGAGAATAAACATTCCAAACAACCAATGGGTCAAGGAAATCCAAGGAGAAATAAAAATGTACCTTGAGAAAAATGAAAATGAGAATACAATATAACTAAATCCATAGGATAAAGCCAAAACAGCTCTAAAGGGAAAAGTTCATAGTGGCACAGGCTTACATCAAAGAATGAAAATCTCTAACAGCCTAGCCTCACAACTACAGGAACTTAAAGAACAAGAAAAGGCAAAGTTTAGTAGAATGATAAATATCAGAGTGGAAATAAATGAAATAGTGACTAAAAAAGCAATAGAAAAGATAAGAATAAGAACTGGTTCTTTGTGAAAGGTAGAATTGATAAACCTTTAGCAAATACTAAGCAAACTCAAATGAAAGAAATGAAATAGGAAAAGTCACAACTAATACTACCAAAAACAAAGCATCATGAAAGACTTGAATAATTGTATGCCAAAAAAAAATTGGACAACTTAAAAGAGATGGATAAATTCTTCAAAACACAAAATCGTCTAGACTAAATCAGGAATGAATATAAATTGGAATAGACCAATCACTGGCAAGGAAATAGAATCAATAATCAAAAACGTCTCAAATAAAAGTCCAGGGACAGACAAGCTTCACTGATTAATTCTACCACAAAACATCCAAAGAAAAGTTAATACTCAAATATTTTCAAAAAACTGCAAAGGAGGAACCACTTCCAAAGTCCTTTTGCAAAGCCAGAATTACCCTGATATCTAAATCTGACAAGGACACCACACACACACACACACACACACACACACACACACACACACACCTGATGAATATAGATACAAAATCTTCAACTAAATATAAGTGAGCCAAATTAAACAATTATACACCATAATCAAATGGGATTTACTATAGGATACAAAGGGTGGTTCAATATTTACAAAATCAACATGATATATCACATTATCAAAACAAAGGATAAAGATCATGTGATCATTTCAACTGATGCAGAAAAATTACTTGGAAAAGTATAACATCCATTTACAGTGAAAACTCTTAACAAAGTGGATATAGAGAGAATAAACCCCAATATAATAAAAGTCATATATGACAAGTCCACAGCAAATATCATACTCAGGTAATGAAATACTGAAAGCTTTTTTCCTAAGATCAGGAAGAAAACATGGATATTCACTAGCCCACTTTTATTCAACATGGTAGTAGCAACCCTAGAGCAATTAGACAGGAAAAAGAAATAAAAGACATCCAAATTGGTAAGGAAGAAGTAAAACTCACTATTTGCAGATGGCATATATATCATCTGCCATCATATGTATCATATGCCAAAAATATATATCTAGAAAATCTTCACCAAAATCCTGTTAGAATAGACAAATTCAGCAAAGTTTCAGGGTACAAAAATCAATATATAAATATCTGTATGTTTCTATACACTAATAAGAAAGTAAGACAACAATTCCATTTACAACTGCATCAAAAAGAATATCTAGTAATACATTTAACCAAAAGAGTGATGACATATACTCTGAAAATAAGATACCAATGAAAGAAATTGAAGAGACCAATGGAAATATACTTTGTGCTTATGGATTCAACTTCTAGTTGTTAAAATGTCCATATTACCCCAAACAGTCTGCAGATTTAATGCAATCCTTGTCAAAATTTCAATGGCGTGTCACAGAACTAAAACAAATAGTCCTAAGATTTGTAGGGGATCACAAAAGATGCCAAACAGCCAAAGCCATTTTGAGAAAGAATAAAGCTGGAGGCATCATGCTCCCTGATTTCAAATTATACTACAAAGCTGTAATAAAAACAGTATGGTTTTGGCATAAACACAGTCACATAGATACATAAAACAGAATAGGTCCAGAAATAAACCCATGTATATGTGGTCAGTTGACTTACAACAAAGGAGACTAGGTTCTACAATGGGGAAAGGCCAGTCTCTTTAATAAATAGTGCTGAGAAAACAGCACTATATGATCTAGCAATTCCGCTCTTGGATATTTGTCCAAAGAAAACAAACACCAATTTGAAAAGATATATGCACCCTTATGTTCATTGCAGCATATTACAATAGCTAAGATATGGAAAAAAACCTAAGAGCCCATCTATAAATGAAAGGATAAAACATTCACCCTTTAGAAAGGATGAAATCTTGCAGTTTGTGTCAAAATGGATGGACCTTGGGGCACCGGGGTGGCTCAGTCAGTTAAGCGTCCAGCTTTGGCTCAGGTCATGATCTTGTGGTTAGTGGGTTTGAGCTCCATCTTGGGCCTTTTGCTGAGAGCTCAGAGCCTGAAGCTTGCTTCAGATTCTGTGTTTCCCTCTCTCTATTCCTCTCCCACTCGCATGCTGTCTCAAATCTAAATAAAGACTTTTAAAAATTAAGGTCCAAAATGGATGGACCTTGAGGAGATTATGCTAAGTGAAATCCAGAGAAAAATATCCTGTGATCTCAAAATATCATATCTAATTTATATGTGGAATATAAAGAAAAAACAAGCTCATAGAGAACAGATTGGTAGTTGCTAGAGGTGGGGAAGAGTGTGGGAAAATGGATGCAGGGAGGTGAAAAGTTACAAACTTCTAGGTATAAAATAAGTCCTGGGGATGTAATATTCAGCATGGTGACTACAGTTAATAATACTGTTTTACATGGTTGAAAGTTTCCAAGAAAGTAGACCTTAAAAGTTCTCCTCACAAGGAAAATAATTTTTGCAAGTATGTAAGGTGATGGATATTAGCCAGACTTATTGTGATCATTTCAAAATGTTTACAAATATCATATATTTATGTTGTACACATGAAAGTTTTATGATATATCATTTATATACCAATTTAAAAGTTTAAATAGAAAATATAAGTGTTGGAGAGGGCTTCTCTGATGTCCTCTTAACATGCTATCTTACTTTTTAAACAAAACATAGAACCTGTTCAAGTGGTTATGCCATACATTTTAGGATTTTTTAACATAACATACATATATTGGCTCATTGTTTCCCCTAAGAGGTCTAAAGGCCAGATAGGAAAAACATCCAGTCTTCTTTGAGAAATCACCTCAGTCTACATGAAGTGACTATATTTTAACACCTCCTTCCCCTGGGACTTGTCTTCAGTAGGTAGACATTAGTGTTCTCCAGGGAAATAAGATTTACCTTCCCCTCATTCTTACTTCTATTCCCTACTATAAATATAGGGAATTTTCCTCATGTTTTTGATGTACAACTAGCATAATCTTCCCAGAACACAAAGATCAAGCTCTCAATGAGGGCCAAAGGCTATCAGGGAAAGAAAAGGTTTCAAGGAAAACATTAGTTTAGAGATATTTCAAAATATTCTCCTTCCCTTATTAAGAATTCTTATGTTGAAAAAAACCCTAATAATTCTATGAAACAAAACTTTCCATTATTGAGAGATTATTCTTAGCCATGCTCTAATAAAAATGATTTACGTTTTAATTTCCATTTTCATATAAAATACTATTAAGCGTTCTTGGTAATTTGTAGCAAAATATAGTAGTTTTATGTCATTATGGGATATCCAAGGAAATTTTATGTATCTATTCACTATCAACAATAAAAGTTACTGTGGAGTATGCACACACGCACACACGCACACAGCCATGACCAAGAATTGTTTCCAGGAGTTAATGGTCAGATGCTTTAAGTAGTGATAGTGAAGGTAGAATTCAAAGGGAAGGTTTGTATTAGGTCACAAAGTATTTTGAATATTTGGCTAAGAGTAATGCATTTTTAAGTTATTTTTTTCTGTATTATTTTGAAAAGTTAGAGCCAAATTTAACTATCTGTATTGTAATTCTTTCTTATGTACTGGGATTATAGTAAGATTTCTTGAGTCAGAAACAAAAGGATGGAATTATGTCTAATATGCTAGGATTTATACAGAACCTCAATCTTAAAGATTACAGTGCTCACAAACTGAGAGAATCATAGGCCAAGAATTGCTTTAGAAGAGTGGTTTCTAGAAAGCGTTAGAGAAAAATAAAAATAGGTCCAATGAATTAGGTGTTGAAGGTGATCAAGTCAGCAAGTCTCATGGGTGGTTTGAAGAAATAGGAAAGTGTTTTTTTTCTCTTATTTACCTTTAAGTAAATGGATAGTTTGATTATGGCAGAGAAGCCTTGAATATATTTGTATAATGAAAGAATGGAGTAATATATATATTATATATATGATAGAATAAAGAAAGGTGAAAAGAAAACTGGTAAAAAATACTTTGTGTGCTTCTATGGTAATTTTTACAACTGTAATCAAAAGACTATTATATTATATTTTGACGTTTGTTTACCCTACTAGAATATAAACTGCATTATATCTATCTTGTGAACTTTTATATTCTCATTGTCTAGCAGAGTAGCGCTCAATAAATACTTGAAGAAATTCATACAAGGTTTGTAAAGAAATACAGAGAAAGGACTAAGAGCCATCAAATGAATGGCTGTTAATCTTAGACAAAAAAGAATACTCACCCTTCCACTAAAACTCCAGACCAGGATACTCTCAAAATTTGGGATTATGGTTGATTTACCTACATGTTAGGGATTTCAAAGCTGACTGCTCTATTTTCACTGTAACTTTGAATATAAAAACTACTGAGGAAGACTGAGAGTTGCAGAAGTAATGTAATTTAGTGATGCAATATAATTTTTAAAGCAGATATAAGCAGTATGCAGTGGAGTCCAACTAAAATATGTGCCATTCAAATCCGATTGTGCCAATATTAAGGGAGTTCTTAGACATTGTTCTAGGCTTTCATAAGTTATATTGGTTTGCTAAGTATCTACTACACTGAATTGTAACAATCTACTCATGTAACTCTTCCAGAATGGATTAGATGTTCCTCCGAAGCAGAAACTATTTTATAATCTTTATATATTATAAAGAAAAATCTATCATGCTAAAAAAACACCTAGGAAATGCCCACACAGTGAACATTTATAATCACTTAACAAAGTAGGAAGAAACACAGGTAACACTTTGAAGTTTGATAGCTACTAGAGGATATTCAAATGACCCCAAACATCTAAGGTGAACACCAATACAACACCTTCAAGTCTTCTAGTTGTTTCAGCCTCAACAGTGGGATGCATAAATTAGGTAATTAGTATGTATTTCCTACTGACATCTTTGAGGTATGGGCAAAAAAACCTTAATATATTATATATGTGAGGTATGCTGAATTCCTAGCCCATTAAAATAATAATTATAGTTTATTCTTGCAGAAACTTAGATTCAAGTGTGACTTTGAAATTGGCTTTCATCACAAGCTAATGGGGAAGAATAAGTAAAAAATTTATAGAAATACATGTCCAAATCAGGTGATAAGAAGTATAACTAGCACTTCCTGAGTCTTTACTATGTTGAAGTCACTATGATAATCCCCTCGTGACTTACTGCATACAAGTCTCTCAAGACTCTGCTAGGTATGACCTAGAGGTCTTTTTCATTCTATTGGGAGCAGCGTCTACCCAAGACATTTTCTGGGCATCACGGATAACAGAAGCATCAGAGAATAAATAAACCCATGGGAATATATACATGCTCTGGTTTCATCACATCTGCTGATACTTCATTGGCTAAATTTTATTACCTGGTCAAGCCCAAATTGTGGGCTATACACTACGCACAAAGGTATACATTGGCCAAAGGAATGTTTTTACAGTGGGAGAAAAGAGTGACTATTTACTGACCAATCTGTTACACGCTGGAATGCATTTAAGTACATAATACTGGACCAGACAGGGAATGCTTTATAATCCTGGCTAAAGAAAACACAAGTGACTTCATAATTCAGTTATTTTCAATTATAATGTGGTATCAGGCAGAGTCCTGCAGGGAACAGATGGCGTATGAAAATTTTGTAGTTTAGGAAAAGTTTAAAGAAGAGAACATTTACAAGGTATAGCGAGGATGCAGAAAAACTACAAAGGACGGTGAAACGGCTTGGCACTGGCAAAAGCAGGGCTCTGTTAACACCACTCATTCTCAAGAGACAAGTAGGGGAGACGTGACATCAGCATATTGGTGAACTATAGCAGAGTAATTGACCAAAAGGAAGCAGTGCTTTTGGATGTAGGCAGTCATCAGCCTGTGTAAGGTAGCATAGGTAGGAAATTTGGGCAGAAATACACACAGAGAAGGCCACATGGAAATGAAGGCAGGGATCTGAGTGCTACAGCAGAAGGCAAGCAAAGTAAAAGATTATTAGCCAGCTTCCAGAAACTAGGAGAGAGGCATGGGTTAGATTCTCTGTTGCAACCCCCAGAAGGAACCAAGTCTGTTGGCACCTTGATCTTTGATTTCTAGTCCCCAGAACTTCGATAAACTTCTTTTTGTTTAAGCCCATTTCAAGTACTTTGGCAGCCCCATGGAACTAATGCATCATGTAGTGAAAATATCACCAATCTGTAGTTGGGAAAGCTCGTCTTGAATGCCGGCTGTGCTTCCTAGGTTTGGAGGCTGAAGCAAATGATTCAAGTTTTAAGTCTCCACGCTTCACCTGCAGCTGAATGACCTAACATTTGACAGGGGTTGGCTCAGACTAGGGCTAAATGTCTTTGTTATTTTTTAATTTTTTAAGAAGATTTTATTTTTAAGTAATCTCTACACCCACCATGGGGTTCGAACTCACAACCTGGAGATGAAGCACACTCCACCGACTGAGCCAGCCAGGCACGTCAGTCCTTGTTATTTTATTTTACTTCTCAATTGATGAATAATTTTCTGAGGTTAGGAAAGCAGAGCAAAAAGTTTTTCAAAAGTACTGCCAGAACTAAGCACAGAGAAGCCAGGGTCACCTTAGCAGGTGAGGTAAACCTGGGATTTCAAAATCTCGCTCCTTTGAATTTACTCCTTTATTTCCATTTTCCACAGATGGTGCGAGGCTTTACCCAGTTTACAGAACCTTAAAACTGTTTATGTATTTCCACTCTAAACTAGCTTATTTCACTGAAACCTAACACCATCTCACCTTAAACATAGATAACATGTGCATTGTTTTCATCACAACCACCTTACATGAGGATGAAATCTCTAAATTATCGAAGTAGAAACACTTTTCTGTTAAGAAAGCATAAGCAGTGACCCAGAAAACTTCTCTTTCCCCTATAAAGCTCTGCTTTTTCATCACTGCCATGTGCTTTTAATATCATTTCATGTTAACGTTGGTGCTTGGTAAAGTAATATGAAAGATAGTATAATACTTTATGGAACACAGTAATTTATAAAAGGAGAGGTTTTATTTATTTTTTTTTTCAACGTTTTATTTTATTTTTGGGACAGAGAGAGACAAAGCATAAACAGGGGAGGGACAGAGAGAGAGAGGGAGACACAGAATCGGAAACAGGCTCCAGGCTCTGAGCCATCAGCCCAGAGCCTGACGCGGGGCTCGAACTCACGGACCGCGAGATCGTGACCTGGCTGAAGTCGGACGCTTAACCGACTGCGCCACCCAGGCGCCCCTAAAAGGAGAGGTTTTAAAATAATAAGCTAACAATTTTATGGTACCCTTATGTTTTTCTAGCCCTTGCAAAGAGCTGAGGGAAAATAAACATGGGTATTTTTAATGTCTGGGTGAGTGCCAGTTTAACCAGGTTCCATACAAGGCATTGTATACAATTGTATACAATATATACAAGGTATATATATATATATATATATATATATATATATATATATATATTTTTTTTTTTTTTTTTTTAAGTTACACTGAGGCACCTGGATGGCTCAGTCAGTTAAGTGTCTGACTTCAGCCCAGGTCACGATCTCACAGTCTGTGGGTTTGAGCCCAGCCTCAGGCTCTGTGCTGACAGCTCAAAGCCTGAAACCTGTTTCAGATTCTGTGTCTCCCTCTCTCTTAAAAATAAATTAACATTAAAAAGAATTTAAGAAAAATAAAAAAAGTTACACTAAACATGAAACCTTAAATAACAAATGAAAAAATACAAGTAAACTTGAGAGAGTAATTACCTATTAAGAGTGATACAGGTGGGAAATGATGGTTAAGGACAGATGGTGGACTGCTTTGTTACTTTTCTTCTTTACCCCATGAAAACTATTTTAAAGGTAGTTAATATCAGCTTAAGAATCTTGACAATTTTATTTTATGATTAGTCAGTCATATTAGTATCTGCATTCATAGATTGGGTGAACTGAATGCTTTCAATAAAATTGCTAAAGTTTATCTGCTGAACTAAAGATAGATATAGAGAGTTCTTTGGACAGAAGGTATATTCTTTTAAGTAATAATTTTAACCTCCTTAATCCTAAGTTAATTAACAGCTTCTTAAAATAATCATATCAGTCCTTTAATGCACAGATCAAATAGGAGTTTATAAGGGCTTGGATATAATCACCAAAAAGATGAATGGTGATGAAAGCTATTTCAGCTGTAGGAGATAAAGGGAAAGATTCCTTTCCATTTCCTCCTTTGGCCTTGGACTACCAGCAGAGACCATATGATCTCTCATATGGAAATTGCTGGCTTTGGCTACTTTAAATTCTATTTATTTACAAATATGAAGTTTTCCAAGATTTTTATTAGGCACTGAAGTCAAAAGATGAATAGAGCATAAGTTGATTTCATCCTATAATTTGCAGAGGGGGAAGGTGATAGCTTGGGGTGGGTAGGGAGCAAATATACAATGATAACTTCCAATAAATACATTTCAAAAACAGGGTTTTGGAAGGGGAGCATCACAGGGGCATGAGAATGTCTAGATGGGAAATAGAATGGTAACAGAAAGACCAGCTATAAGATTATTACAATAGTCCAGGTGAGAAATGATTACAATAACCTAAGATTTTAGCAAAGATGACAGTAAGAATAAAACCATATTCAAGAGGCTTGGGGACCAGGTGGACATGGCAGAAGAGAGATAGTTACCAGTAAAGGATATTTCCAATGTTTTAAATTCAATGGCTGGGTAAATAATGAAGACATTATCAAGGATTAGGAGTACACATTAGATTAGATGCCAAGACTGGTTGGGAGAGAAAGCAATTTGCTCTAGATTAGAGATCATGAGTTTCAGAAACCTGTTGAATACCCAAGACCAATAAGAAATTGATCTTCAGCTTTAAAAGAAACATGCCTGGAGATAAATAGAAGTAGTAGAATTTATGGAGTGGGTAAACTTTGAAAAGGACATGTTAAAGATGTCTTTTTTTTAACTTGTAAGGAAATACTTGAATTATATTAGGCACTTTAAAAAAAAAAGATCAGAAAACAAATTTGGTCAGCTCTCCAGTTTTGAAAGCTGTTTGGCACAGTTGCAGTGATACTCTCTACTCTTTCTAAGAGCTCCATAACAGAGTTGATTCCCCCCCCCCCATGAATTTCCCACTATTCAATACACAGAAAAATAAAAGCAAAAGGCGTAAACAAAAACATAAAAAAAAATTTGTTTAATCTCATGGTATTAACTTTCTATTGCAGCTGTAACAAATTACCACACACTTGGTACATTCAAGCAACAAAAAGTTATCGTCTTACCATTCTGTAGATTACAGGGTTTACTGGGCTAAAATCAAGGCGTTGGCAAAGCCTCATTTCTTCTGTGGGTTCCAGGGGAGAAGCTTCCTATGCCATGGACTGAGCGCTGCTCACGTCACTTTACCCTGACCTTTTTTTTTTTTTTTCTTGCCTCCTGCTTCCGCTTTTAAGGACATTCGTGATTACATTAGGCACACCTGGATCATTCATGCTGGTCTCCCTATTTTATGGTTAGATGACTAGGAACCTTAACTCCATCTCTAACTTTCATGTAATGTAACATTTTTCACCTGTTCTGGGACTTGGGACATGGAAATCGTTTGGGGAGGTCATTAGTCTGTCTTCCATATTGACAAATCTAGCTCAATGAAATTATTTTGTCATTCTGATTAGATAAATATTCTCTATATTAATGCTTAGGGTCTAATTATACTTTTACACGAGGTCCTGGGTAGAAGTGGGCTTGAGGCTGTGTGGTTTACTTGACCTTGAATTTTATGGGTGGAGAGGTGTCCTAGATCCCAGCTGAAACCACTAAATACTTCGTGCTTTCAGACGCAGCTCCAAAAGACTGGAGATCTTTGATGTATAATTAGTCCCACCTGGCTTCAGCTGAGCTCGCTATCACCAAAGCCTATAGTCTATAGCTCCCTATGCTACATCAAAGTTTCCAATCATAGTGATTGTTTTGTTTTGATTGTTTAGCTTTTGCCATTCATTGCTGCTCTTGGCAGTTTGTCCCTACATAGGATATAAAGAAAGTGCTAGAGCCACTAGATAACATACAAGACAAGTGGACATGATAGTACTGCTTCAAGCTCATCTGACTATTCTCCATTGCCCAACATACCATCTCTCCACACTGGATCTATCCTCCATGATATCTTCCACTCAGGCTCCTGACAATGCAGTTTCAGACTTCTCCGTTCATTTGAGGCTTCTCCTAAAACTCCAACTCCCACCTTGTAGTTTGGTTTTGAGGCAGGAAAAATATGAAAACTGACCTTTCATATCTTTACTCCCTTGAACTTCTCTAGGTAAGAAAGGGGAATTATCTTTCTCATTTTTCTCCTTGCTACATCCTCCTTTTCCCTTATGGCAACAAATATTGTGGAGGGGTTATTGGAAAGATCTGTATTATGTAAGGGGTCTTGAAAAGGTCTGCATCATGTAAGAAACTCTAGGATCTCAGTTCCCCCATGTGTCTCATGATCTAGGAGTCAAAGTATAATTTTTAACTAATGATTGCAGATGATGAAATATTATTTCAATACCCCAAAATATTCACCTTGTGCCATACAAATGTTAAATAGTTCTTTCTATTGTTTAAAAGTGATTCAGTCTTTACTCTCTTATTCCTAGTCTACTAATATATCTATGTATCTATCTATAGATGATAGATATAGATAGACAGACATTTTTTTTAATTTCAAGATATTTGCACTTTACTAAAGAGGCAAATGATGATTTTTTAAAATTTCCTATGCCACAACATAATAGTTATAATCACTCAGTAACTCTTTCCTGAATTACACTATTAAAATTCAGAAACTTCAGAAAATGGAAACCGTATGCCTCTTCCTTTCCAAAGGGGATTGAAAATCGTACTACAAGGTACATAATATAAAAACATTGTTAAAAAGAAAGCCGTATGTATTAAAACAGTTTTTATTGATCTTTATTTGGCATGAAATTATTTGCTTTATAATAAGTGTAGCATTTTTTCACTAGTACGTATACTTTCTGCCACTGTGATGAGTTTCTACTACTTGAAGAAATGTTTTAGAGATCTCAACCTATTCCTCCCTCAAAGTCCTTTGATGTGCACTGAATAGCTGATTCACAAGTATTTCCCTTTTATCATAATATCTTAGGCTTTGAGATGGAGTAGCACTCTAAAACAAAATCATAGATATTTGCTGACAAGATTTTGTTTGTTTTATTCTGCTTAAATGTGAAACTGGAGTCAAATAGTGTTAATTTTCCAGACCTTTTTTTTCTCATTATATTATTGATTTGAGTAAGTTTAAATATCTAAGGCTTTTTAGTTATTTTAAAATGATATATTGACTCCAGAGTTTTTGTTATATTTGAGAAATATAGATATCTATTGGTAAGAAAACAGAATATAAAAGGGGCGCCTGGGTGGCTCAGTCAGTTAATCCAAGAGTCATCTTACTCTTGGCTTAGGCTCAGGTCATGATCTCACAGTTCCTGAAATTGAAGCCCCATGCTTGGGGCTCTGCTCTGACAGTGCAGATCCTGCTTGGGATTCTCCCTCTCTCCTCTCTTTGCCCCTTCCCCACTCTCTCTCTCCCTCTCAAAATAAAGAAATAAAACATTAAAAAAAGAAAATGAACTGCATAGAATAAAATGTGAATAAAGTACAGATATATGATATTAAAATGTAAATATTACATGTTAAAATTGAAAATTTTTATGCTAATAGTTTTTAAAATATATTAAGTGAATAAATTCCCTGAATAATCTAATTCAACTAAGCTGTAAAGAACTAGGAAACTTAAATAGACATTTAACTGCAGAGAATCTGAATCAGTAACTTCTGACTATTCTGCACAAAATTCAAATAGCTTTAGAATAGTTTTTTCTAAACATTTATTGAGAGATAAATTCAATCTCATACATATCCTTGCAGAAAATTGCAGAAACAAAAAATGTTTAGCTTCTAAAAATGAAATATAGGGGCGCCTGGGTGGCTCAGTCTGTTAAGCCTCTGACTTCAGCTCAGGTCATGATCTCACGGTTTGTAAGTTCGAGCCTCGCATTGGGCTCTGTGCAGACAGCTCAGAGACTGGAGCCTGCTTCAGATTCTGTGTCTCCCTCTCTCTCTACCCCTCCACTGCTCACACTCTGTCTCTTTCTCTCAAAAATAAAATAAACATTAAAAAAAATTAAAAATGAAATGGAGTAAAACAAAAAAGGTAAAGATAATGCAAAAACATGTATTAAAAGATAATATTATATAATGAGCCATTCATTTTTTCCCTAGAGATTTTAATTTAAGAACAGAAAATTGATCAATATGATTTTACACATTAACAGATTAAAGAAAGGAAACTGTATGGTTGTGGCAATACATGCAAAAATAGTGGCCAATACATTGTGTCATTGAATGATTGGAAAGTGTTAGAAAAACTAAAATAGAATGCCATATACTACAAATAATATATAAAATATATTATATCAAATCTAGCAAAATGATATCTTTTGGAAAAATAAAAGTTTATTTAAAATATTAAATAAGTCCTATAATATTTTATAGATATATTAAAGATGTCAAATGTGACTATACTTTTTAAACTAATCTTTATATTTAATACAATTGAAATCTCAATCCAAACAGAATTATACTCATGCATATGTCATAATCAAATTTGTGATGAGCTTATATTTTCTTGGGGATACAGTAGCCTAAGAAATGGGAATGCAAAAATAATTATCATTACATGAAAAGGAGGCGAATACTTATCTCACAACATAAACAATTGATATAGATGTATCATTGACTAAAATGTGACAGAGAAATTTATACATTTCTTGGAAGATTAAGAGAATAACTTTATGGCTTTGGATAGGGAAGGATTTCTTGAACGAGAGTCACAAGTTATAAAAAGGAAGGGAATTATAGATGAATTCAGTAGATTTAAGAACCTCTGTTCATCCGCAGACACCCTAAATAAAATAAGCTAAGTAGAAGATATTTTCCACAAATATAACCCACAAAAAATCCAGAGGGAATATTCATGGTACATAAGTGAGTAAGTAAATGTGTGTATGTGCACATGTCAGTAAGAAAAAGATCACTAACACAATTTTAAAATAACAGAAACATAAGAACAGGGATTTTATAGGAGATAAAACATGAATAATAAAGGGACGTTAGAAAGCAGAGAAGTGTAAATCAAAATCACAGTGAGCAGTTTGGTAAACATTTTGAGGTTGGGCAGAACCAATTATTGGCAAAGATAGGGAACAAGGGACACCTTCATTAACTGCTTAACAACTGTTTGTCTTATTGCAAATTGATGCGGCCGCTTTGGAAAATGATTTGGCATTACTTAATACAGTTGACACATACATATTTTTAGACCCAGAAATCCCACTACTTGGTATACACTCCAGAGACAATCTTGTTCATCTGCTTCTGCGGACAGGAAATCAGAATTTTCCTAGAAGCCCTGTTTGTAAGAGGAAAATGCTGGAAAACACCCAAATGTCCATCATCAGCTGAACAGACTGCAGCTACATGCATCAAATTGAACGAATCTCAAAAGCATAAAGTTGAATGAGAATAACAAGCACAAAAAGAATATACAATAATTTCATTTATATAAATTGAAAATGTAGGCAAAGACAATTATATATAATTATATATTTTACATATATATATATAAAATTATCATCGCTTATATAAAAGATTATACCTAATAAAACTATATATATAATTATGTATATAATTAAAATGTAGGCAAAGACTAACTATATATATATACAGTTGTATACATATATACACAATTACTACATTGAGAGTAAAACCCTAAAGAAAGAAATTTAATAACCTATAATTCAGGATAAATGGATACTATGCCTACTGAATGAAGTCGACAAGGGACAAACAGGGGCTTTTAAAGTATTAAGCTGCCTTGTGAATATGTCATTTGTTTTACCATTATGCTTTATTGAACATACAACTTATATACAGCAGGGGTGTGTATATTTCACAATTTAGAAATGGAAAAAGAAAGTAGTGTTAATGATATATGCACAAACAACAGTGATAAGAGAGCTCTTTAAAAGGGCAGAGAGCTTGGAATTAGAGAAAATCAGGGTTGAAAAGGTATTCCCTCACTCTCTAGGTTTGTGACCTGGACATTTTTAAAAAGGTTATAATACAATTTATTCCATAGGGCTGCCATAAGAACTAAATGAAATAATGAATGCAAAATGCCCAGCAGAATGCCTGGCACATAGATGCTCAAATTGAGCAACAGGATGAAGGAAATTAAGTCTCCTTTACTGACAGCAGTTTCAGCAGAAGTTTGTGTTCACTGCAGCAAGTACATTGTGGGAGAAATTGTCAAATTGTGAGTGAAAAATGCAATGGAGTAACAGCTTCCAATAAATAACGTTGTAAGAAAGCAGAGCTTCATGTACTCAGGCATGCATATACATAGGCAGTGGGAAGCACCGGAGAAGTCTCTCTCTTCAGTCTTCACTGAGACTCTTTCCCCCCTCGATGATCTGTCATTGTATGCAGAATACAGTGGCAGATTTATCCCCACGATTCAGGTTGCTCAGTAATGGTTCAGGTGAAAGCATTTCAGTAGTGCCATAAAATGGGAACTCATAAATGACGGAGTCTATTATTGGGTGACAAGCTCCAGCCCGGTGACTTTGTTTGTGACTTTGTATAGACTCTGCAGAAATGCTCCGTTGTCATGAGCTTCAGGGGGAAAAAAAGTAATGAAAATACTGGTCAGCACATCTAACCACCTGATGTTATTAAAAAAACATCTCATATGGACTGAAGGCTAAACGATTTAAAATAAGTGGCATGGTAGTGAGCAATTATATGTACGGATGCAACTCATAAGCATGGCCAGGGTTGGGTGGTTTCCTTAATAGTGCAAATTAGCTGTTCCTTCCATATTCAGAATAAAGTCGCTGATTCTTCACTCTGTTTTTCTTTTGTATTATAGTTAGAATTATGATTAATGGTGTACTTCCTTATAATTAAATGATTGGCCAAAAAAAGGTACGTGCCAATAACAAAAACCTATGGCTAATATTTCCTGTAGGAATTGCTTTGGAATGGGAAGGGGAATAAACAGTGCTTTGGATCATATAATAGTGCCTCATACAATGTACCCTTCAGTGGTCAATCGTAATGGAACCTGGAACTTCATAGATTAATATATTTAAATTTGTATTACTTTGTCGTCGTCGTTGTTGTTGTTGGAGAAATAATGATGCCAGTTTCTATCTAATCTCAGTATTGCAAAGAACATTAGAATCCAGAATCAAACTTTATGTACTTTAATTCCATTCCTGTTAATATTTCATACGATTTCTCCTTGATGCTAATCTCAAGTGAAATATATAGCATTCTTTGTATCATATTTTCTGAGATAGGCAAACAAAGAGCTGTGCCTCAATTTTAACTGCTATATTTACTTATAATTCTATTTCATAGTTTGAAATAGAATATTCTATTCTATTTTCCATAATCATTTTACATATTTTTTTTTTCTGTCACGTGTTAGTTATTCAGTGAAGGTAAAATCAGAAGTCTAGAGTATGGGTCCATAAACCTTTAAACTGTTACATATCTGCCTTGGTAACCCAGAAATAATGCTCACCATATAACAGGGTTTGTATATACATTTTTATATGTGTTGAATCATCTTTAAATAATGGGGTATAAATACAACATGGAGAAAAAAAAAACTAATTGTGGAGAATTTTAAAAGAATTGGATAAAGAAGGATTTTCTAGGATTAACAATGGATATAGCTGTACTTTATTTCTGTTTCAGTTTTGTCACATTTAGATCTAAGCCAAGATATAAAAGATAAGCAGATTTTGAGTTAAGTATCTCAGAATTTGAGGAAAACTTAAAAAAATTCAAACACACAACTCATTAAAAGTGATAAAAATAGAGGTTTTACATAGTCTTTTATCTGTTGAAGATTAAATAAATTCCCACAACAAGAATAATGTCTTTCTCTGGTGACTTATTTGAAACGTTCAGTGACAAAAAGAACATGAATTTTATACAAACTCTCCCAAGATCTGAAAAAAGAATAAATACTTGCTAACCTCAGGTCAATCTCTCTCATAAATGGGTATGCCTAATCCTAAATATAATATTTTGAATAATATATATGAATAACCATTCATTGTGAACACAAAAGATTTAGTCCATGAATAAAAAGGTTCTTTGAAATTCAAAATTTGATGAATATAATTTCACCTTGATGACAAAATCAGGAGAAAACTTATGTGATCATAAAATGAAACACCAATAGAAACATTACAATAAATTTATTCACCAATATTAATAAAAACAAATGAGTGACAGAAGAGAATTTTCATAACCTGATAAAGGATATTTGCAAAATCTAGAAAAAAATCATACAAATTAAGAAAAAGTTTTCTTTCCAAACAAAGACAAAGAAGCTCCTACCACTATTTCTAATGAACTTGTTTGTAGTACTTGTGGGTGGTAAAATAGAATATAAAAACAAAAGTAAGCAATAAAACTATTATTCAGAAATATAACATTGAAGAAAAATATGGATGAGGTACTGATATACTATTAGATTCATAAAGTAGACGTATCAAAGCTCTTGAATATAAGGCTGATGTGTAAACATCAATTGAATATCTATATGCCAGAAACAAAGTATAAGGAAAGAAAAGGATATAAATGACAGTGAAATTGAGAAACATAAAATATACTAATATTAAACGTACAAGTTCTCTATACTAGTGACTGTAATGCATATTGATATACATTTGAAAAGACCTAAATAAATGGAGAGCAAAATCATATCCCTGCAATTAATGATTCAATATTGTTAAGTTTTAATATGCTTACATTTTTCTAAACATTCAGTTCAATCATACATAAAATGACACTTGGGTTCTTTCTGTGGATATTGTAAAATATATGTAAAGCATATGTTAAAATATATATTAAATAATACAAAGGCAGTAATTATAAAGAATTAAAACATTGGCAGATTATTCCAGTGGCTATTACATTTATTGGAAAATAAATCAGAAAGATATACTTTGGATTGAAGGTAAGCAAAGAAATAAATGGTAAAGGACAGGGAGCCCAGAAACAGACTCACACATATGTGGAAATTTATATATGACAGTAGGGAAAGGGTGATCTATTCAACAAATATTATTGTGTCAATTAGTTAAACACACACACATTATGCTTATTATTTATATGTATTATAAATACATATAGTATTATATACTAGTTAGTACATATTTATATACTAATTAGTACATATAAATAATAAAAAAATTATATACTAATTAGTATATATAAATAAGTATAATGTATATACTTTATATACTAATGAGTGTATATTACTTAAGTATAAAATAGTATATATATAAAATATATACTCAATATATATAACATATATTATATAAAGTATATACTAATATATATAAATAATGGTATGCATATACATATATACATACATATGCATGTATATTTTATGTTTTAATACTTTATATACTAATATTCTATAATTCACATACATATACATATGTATATGTTTATTAGTTAAGAGAGCAAACATTCAAAGCACAGAGTAAGAAACAGTATTTGCGAAACATATAAATGGCAAAAGTTGATATCTAGAATAATATATAAAGCCCTACAAATCCCATAAGCAAAATGGACGAGATGCCTGATGAAGCACTTAAATAAAATGGATATCTAAATGGCCAATAAATGTATAAAAGTGTTCCCATTAATCATGAGGGAAATACAAGGCATACAATCATGAGGAAACCGGTCTAAAGAGATAATGCTACACATCCACCAGGTTGCTAAAATTAAAAAGTCTGACAGTAGCTCATCTATTGCTTAGAAATATAGAATGTGGCAGGCAAAAATGGAAAGTTGGCATTGTCTATTGTTGGTACCCCTGATCCAACAACTCCATTCAATTGTATGTATCAAACAGAAATGTATGCACGTGTTCATTAAGAGCTAAAACCAAAATGAAAACGAGAGCATTATCTGTACTTGCTCTAAACTGGAAACAAACCAAATGGTTCTCAACAATATAATGAGTAGATCAATTGTGATATATTTCTATAATAGAAAACTATAAATAAATGTAAATGAATGAAATACAAACATCCCTGATGAACCTCATCACAATAAAGTTGGCCTAATGAAGGCATCACTAGAAACCCACATTTATAAATAATACCCTACACGCGCGCACACACACACACACACACACACACCCCCCTAACAAAACTATCCTATGCTATTAGAAATAAGAATGATGGTTATTTGGAGTCATGGAATCAGGAAAGGTATATTGAAGTACTGTTGTGTGACCTGTGTATGTATTACTAAACTGTTCTCATTGTGTGAAAATTAATCGAAGAATACACATAATTTGTGCATTTTTGCATGTACAGTCGGCTCTTGTGCAGCATGGGTTTGAACTACATGTGTCCATTTATATGCAGAATTTTTTCTATAAGTATACTGGAACACTTCTTGGAGATTTGTGAGAATTTGGAAAAAAACTCACAAACTACGTAGCCTAAAAATATTGAACAAGGAAAGAAAACGGATGTCATGAATGCATGAAATATATGCAGATACAGGTCTATGTTATCATGTACCAAACGTCAACTATCCACAAATCTATTACAAGAAGTTAAAGTTTATGGAAAATTACCCACACAAACACAGACCACACATGGCACTCTTCTCAATGGAGAGGGACGTAAACAAATGTAAAGATGCAGGATTAAATAACTGCATAAAATTAACTCTAGTAATACTGTACAACTGTAATAATTTTGTAGCCATGCCCTGTTGCTATTGCAGTGAACTCAAGTGTTGCAAGTATCGGCTTAAACTGCCATGTGATACTAACTATGTTTCTGTGAGCCGTCTGTCTCCCGGGTCAAGTTTGTATTGCAGTAAAAAGTGGTCTCTCCTGGCTCATGTGTATTCTTCATCCTGTTTAGTACAATATTGTAAACCTTGAATAACCCCATGATAGCTATCGGAGGTGCTACTGGCGATGCTGGACGTGCCCCCTAGAAGCAGAGAAAAGTCAGGCCTTTCAAGAAAAAGTTGAATTGTGAATTGATATGTAGCCTAGATTGTGGTCTGCAGGTGCTACAGCCCATCATTTCAAAATAAATGAATTCAGCATAAGGCGCAGTGTTTAGAAGGGGAAAGGGAATCTGTGAAGCCGTCACTGAAGCTATGATGACAGGTGTGAAAACTTTGCACTTTTTGTGAAATACCTTTTTGTCTCCTACTGAAAATGCACCTTTCTATGGATGCAAGGCTGCTATAAGCAAGGCGTACCTATAGACTCCAATATGATTTGAGAAAAGCAAATTATTATATGGCATCTTAAATGAAGGTGAATAATCTAAAGCTGGAGAATTTAATGCCAGCAAAGGATGATTTGCTTTTAGAAGGAAGTTTGGCTTTAAAAATGTCAAGGTAACGGGAGAAGCAACTTCTGCCAACCAAGAAGTGGTAGACAAATTCCAAGAAGCCATTAGGAAAATCAAGGAGAAAGCATATCTGCCTGAAGAGGTTTTTAATGAAGATGAAAGTGCTTATTCTGGAGAAAAAAATATGTCAAAAAGTACATTTATTAGTAAGGAAATAAAAAGGGCACCAGGAATTAAGACAGGAAGTAACAGGCTAAACCTACTGTTTTGTGCAAATGTAATTGGATTTATGATCAGAACTTCCCTTATTTATATAACTACTAATCCCCGAGCCTTGAAGGAAAAAAATAAAATAAAATAAAATAAACAGCAGCTGGTACTATTTTGATTGTACAGCGAGAAATGAGGACAATGAGGACCTTTTTTTTCTGGATTGTTCCTATTGATGTTTTGTTTCTGAAGTCAGGAAGTACCTGCCCAGTAAGGCACTGTCTTTTTAATTTATTCTGATATTGAACAATGCCCCTGATGACCAAGAACTCCATCAGTTCAACACAAAAGGTATCAAAATGTTCTACCTGCTCCCTAGTACAACATCTCTAAGTCAGCCTCCAGGCTGGGGGTCATAAGTGCCTGAAAGTCTCATTATGTTTGGTGCTCCATGAAAAAAATTGTCAACACTGTGGAAGAGAACCCCAGTAGAACATCATGGAGTCTGCAGGATTACACCATTGAAGATCTCTTGGTTCTTGGAGAAAACTTCTTGAGGCTCCAAACAATAAATTTCTGCTGGAGAAAACTGAGTGTGGATGTTGTGCAGTATTGCATAAATCTACAACAGAACCAATCAAGGAAATTATGAAAGCGGTTTTGGATGTGGCACAAAAAATGGGGACTGAAGTGTTTGCAGATAGAGATCTTGGAGAAATTCAAAAGCTAATAGATACCACACCGGCAAAATTGGCAGAAAACGACCTTGTGGAGGTGAGTGCTCCTGAAGCGGTGCCAGATGGTGAGGAAAAAGACAGAGAAGAAGCCGTGCCAGGAAAACCACTGAAGTAAGACAACCTGGCAGAAGTGTTCAGATTATTCACAAGCCCTTTGGCTTCTTTTACAACACGGATCCTTCTGATCCAGGAACTGAAACTAAAGTAACTGATGAAAGAGGATTGGTATCACATAGAAACATTTTTAGATAAATGAAAAAGAAAAAAAAAAACCTGTTAGAAATTATGAGGTATTTATAAAAAAAAATATACCACGTGTGCCGGCTGCTCCTGCCTCCCTTCTCCTTCCTCCACCTCTTCTGCCTCTGCCACCACTGAGACAGCAAGACCAATGTCCCCCCTTCCTCCTCCTCTTCAGCCCATTCAACATAAAGAGTATGAGGATCAAGACCTTCATAATGACCCATTCTACTTATTGAAGAGTAAATAATTATCGTATTGTAAGCTAATAAATGTATCTGTTGTGTACATATGTGTCTGTGTGAAAATCTAATATACCACAAGAACTGTAGGAGACATTTTCATGTCATCATTGCCTAAGTATTCATCGTGTGCAACACACTTATGGAAGAGCATAGTCTATCCTTACGTGAGCATAAGGTGAGCGATTTTTAATACAAAATAAATGCCGTGCCATTTTTTTTACTGTTTGATAACTTTGCTTTTGAAATTATATTACCATAGAGTATGCCTCTCTCTATTTAATTGGAGAAAGCTCCTAGTAACCTACCATCCAAACCTACTTTAGAAAAAGTAACAGTGTTACCAATACTATATTATGAATTTAACTACTACTGTATGTCGTAACATTTTTTTAAAATGGACCAAATAAACAATCTAACCTTATACCTAAAGGAACTACAAAAGAACAAACAATGCCCCATGTTAATAGAAGGAATAAAATAATAGCAATTGGAGTAGAAATAAATGACATAGAGACTAAAAAATTGGAAAAAAAAAACAATCAATGAAACCAAAAGCTGGTTCTTTGAAAGGTAAACAAAATTTATAAACTCTCAACCAGATTCATCAAGACAAAAGAAAAAGGACTCAAATAAATACAATCAGAAACGAGTAACAACTGACACAGTAAAATAATCATTCATCACAATCAAGTGGTATTTATCCTGGGAAAGCAAAGATGGTTCAATAATTCACGAATCAATCAATGTAATACACCACATCAACAGAACAAGGATGAAAATCATGATCATCTCAACAGATGCAGAAAAAGCTTTTGCACAGCAAAGGAAACCATCAGGAAAATGAAAAGGCAACCAACTAAGTGGGAGAAGATATTTGCACATGATATATCTGATATAAGGGGTTAATATCCAAAATATATAAAGAACTTATACAGTTCAACATCAAAAGAACAAACAACCTAATAAAAAAATGGGCAGAGGAACTGAGAAGTTATACAAATGGCCAAAGAAGTTATACAAATGGCCAACAGACACATGAAAAGATGCTCAACATCACTAATCATCAGGAAAAGGCAGTAAAACTACAATTAGATATACCTTATACCTATTAGAATGGTCCAAATAAAATTTCAAAAAATACAACAAATAATGAGTGTTGGTGAAGATGTAAAGAAAAAGTGTTGGTAGGAACGTAAACGGATATAGTCACTATGGGAAACAGTATAGAGATTCCTCAAAAAACTAAAAATAGAAATATCGTATGATCCAATATTTCCGCTATGGGGCATTTACCCAAAGACAATGGAAAAATACTAATTTAAAAAGATATATTCACTTCTATGTTTATTGCAACATTATTTATAATAACCAATATATGGAAGCAGCTTAAGTGTCTATCAATAGACGAATGGATAAGGAAGAAGTGGTATAGACACACACACACACACACACACACACACACACACACAAACACACACACAGAGGAATACTATACAGCCATTGATAAAGATGAGAGAGTGCTATTTTTGACAACATAGGTGGACTTAAGACAGTATGATGCTAAGCGAAATAAGTCATACTTAGAAAGACAAATATCCCATGATTTCACTCATTATGAGGAATCTAAAAAAACAAAACAAAACAACAAACCACACACACACACACACACACACACACACACACACACATACACACTAATAAACAAAAAGCAGAATCAGACCTATAAATACAGAGAAAAAACTAATGGTTGCCAGAGGGGAGGGAGTGTGGGTTGAACAAAATGGGTGAAGGTGAGTTGGAGATACAGGCTTCCAGTTATGGAAAGGCACAGCATAAGAAATAGAGCCAATGACATTCTCACAGCATTGTATGGTGACAGATGGTAGCTACATAATATATAAATTTGTGCAATCACTACATTGTATCCCTGAAACTAATGTAACATTATGTGTCAACTACACTCAATAAAAATTGTTTAATTATAACCATCCATTAGTGCATAGGCTAGGCTACCATGAAACAATCATATTACTGCTTCTTTATGATCAATGCATGAGCTGTTGTACCTGTAAATAAATGCAAATTTCTTGTTCACATTATCTTTCGTTTTTACATTAGTAACAGGTATCTCATCTACAGTGTTTTGTATCATAGAAGACAATATTGATGTAGATACTGACAGATGATTCATCTTGTAAACAGATGACACAAACTTATAGTATTGATAAATATAGCACAGCTCTATATGTATTTTCTTTTATGGTTTTTTAAATGTTTATTTACTTTGAGAGAGAGATATAGAGGGAAGGAGAGAAGGAGAAAGAGAGAGAGAGAACATGGGGGGAGGCAGAGAGAGAGAAGGAAAGAGAGAATCCAGCGCAGTGCAAAGCCAGATGAGGGGCTGGATCCCACAAACTGAGATCATGACCTGAGCCTAAATCAAGACTTGGACAATTAACCAATTGAGCCACCCAGCTGCCCTCTGCCTTATGATTTTCTTAATAATGCTTTTTCTTTCCCAGCTTACTTTATTATAAGAATAAGTACATAATACATATAATATACGGTATATGTATTAATCAATTTGTTATGTTATCAATAAGGCTTCTGGTCAACAGTAGGCTATTAGTAGTTACGTTTTGGGGGAGTCAAAGTTATGCTGGATTTTCAATCATGCAGGGAGTCAGTGATCCAGACCCTCATTTTGTTCAAATACCAACTGTATATTTCAATTAAAAAATATTTCAAGGGGCACCTGGGTGGCTCCGTCGGTTAAGCATCTGACTTCAGCTCAGGTCATGATCTCACAGTTCGTGGGTTTGAGCCCTGTGTCAGGGTCTGTGCTGACAGCTCAGAGCCTGGAGCCTGCTTTGGATTCTGTGTCTCCCTCTCTCCTCCCCTCCCTCACTCATGCTCTGTCTCTGTGAAAAACAAATAAACATTAAAATTTTAACAAAATATTTTAAAATAATGGCATATGGAAGAGTTAAACATTGTACATAGGTACTTTTTTTTTTTCACTTTAGGATGATTATATAAATTTCCTGTAGACAAAAACAAGGACAACCAAGAATCACTGCCCAAATAGAAGAAAGTGCCATTGGTGCACAATGTATCTCAGAATATCTAATGGTTTACCTGATGTATTACATGTGAAATATTTTCACACTGAAAAATCATTGGTATATTTCTTTAAAAAAAGGATATTTACTTCTTTTGAGAGAGAGAGAGAGAGAGAGAGAGAGAGAGAGGTATCAGGGGAAGGGCAGAGACAGAGGGAGAGAGAGAGGATCCCAAGCAAGCTGTGCCCAGCAGCACATACCCCGACATGGTTCTTGAACTCATGAACCATGAGATCATAACCTGAACCAAAACCAAGAGTCAGATGCTTAGCTGTCTGAGCCACCCAGGTGCCCCTGAATATATATTTCTTAAAATTCAATTTAAGCTGGAAATTTTCAAGTGAACTATGAAATTCAAAATTTTCATTTTTAAGAGAAATTAATTATGTAACTTTTCAAACTTCTATAAAAGCCTATGGAAAAAAAATACAGTGCCATTCACCTGAATTTATCAGTTATCAATACTTTATGATAGTTCCTGCATCTTTTTTGTTCAGAAATAAATGTGAAAAGTGCTAAAGGCTCATACCACAATCCTCTTTCTTTCTATATCCAGTGGAAAAAAAACATCACTTTTCTAAATTTGGCATTTTTCTTCCCTTTGCCAAATCAGCATTTATTTTGATAGTTTTTCATTGTTTTATTTGGCTCTCATTATTTCTGTTAATTGAATACATCATAGCTTATTAATACAGCCTCCTACTAATGGGCAATAAACTTATCTTTACTTGTTTAGTGCTATATATAACATATGCAACTTTCAAAATTGTCAGTGCTGTTGTAATAGAACTGTATGGTGATGTGTTAGCTACCCTTGTGGCAGTGAAGCATAACACATAGAGAGGTTGAATCACTATGCTGTATGCCTGAAACTAATGGAACATTGCGTGTCAATTATACTCAAATTAAAAAAAAAAACTCTACAAATCACCCAGTACCTTACAATTAAAATTGGTTACATAAATGCTGGGAAATGGAGACACTTTTTTTTTTTAATGTATCAAAGACAATAGAATAATAGATATACAATTATCACCTGATTTCTGGTTATGAGAAATCAGAATGCTGTGATAAGAAAATGTATTCTTAAATGTTTCTTATCATTATAAATTATATGCCCGTTACCTTATGAGAATGGTTTGAAGAGATACACTATTAAAATATATATCTACCTTTATCTATTATTTCTTGCTTATCTTATATTTATCTGAGTATGTGTTGAATCTATTTACTGTTTACCATCATTTGTAATGTCACCCTTAAAGGTAATTTCCCAGTATACTTGTGGTGAGCATAGCATAAAGTATGGACTTGTTAAATCACTATGTTGTATATCTGAAATGAATGTAAGATTGTGTATCAGTTATGCTTCAAATAAAAAAAAAGACATAATTTCTGGGGTGCCTGTGTGGCTCAGTCGGTTAAGGGTCCAACTTCAGCTCAGGCTATAATCTCACGGTTTGTGGGTTCGAGTCCCGTGTCAGGCTCTGGGCTTACAGGTCAGAGCCTGGAGCCTGTTTCAGATTCTGTGTGTGTGTCTCTCTCTCTGCCCCTCCCCTGCTCATGCTTTCTCTCATTCTCTGAAAAATAAATAAACATTAAAAAAACATAATTTCCTATTATTTTATGTTTACTATCCATCCAAAACAGCAAAGTTTTAAAATGATTAATAGTTACCTTTATATAAAATATAATAGTATAATACACTATAATTAGTAGAGTGAAAACATACAAATCATTATTTTTCTTAGTTTTAATTGTTTTTGTCACAATGTCTATTTTAGATTGTTTCTAGTATAGTCTTGCTTTTATTCAAGAGAAAATAACTGGAGATAATTCTTTTGACCTACCACATATTTGTTTTCTTCTTAAAAGTATAAGAAAGCATATTGTACTTAACCCCACTTAAAAATAAAAGAGGACCTCAGTCTAAGATTTTTGCTTTTAACGTTGTTTTTATTTAAAGACATGCTATAATTCTGAGAGAACTATAAAAGTCTACTCAAAAACATTATAATGTAAAATGGATAGAGAAGGGCAATGGGATATTTAATTTACCACAGCACAGTCATTGCTGTGAAGAATGCATAACATATACCAATGGTAATATATGGAGAAATAACAAAGGTGAATAGCAGAGACAATAAATCTGTTTTTACAGGACATGTCTTAGGTATTCCTCTTATTAATAAATAAAATAATTTTAGGCCATATGGAGCTGACCTTAAATCTTCCTGTTTATGGCAATATACATCAGTTATGATTCACACAATATAGAGCATTTCCACCCCCCCAAAAAATTTATAGCAACAAAAAGATAAGTCCTTAGGTGAGTATTTAGAAAATTATTCAGTATAGAGGTTCATTTTGTCTTTATTGATTCTCATTATTGGAAGTCATGTATTTGATCTTGACTTCCACTCTGTAAAGGCAGTATTATAGAGGTTAGCATGTGTTCCCCTGCTCACATAGATCTGCTCATTCAGTTGTCCAGCTTGAACTTTTACCATGTATTATAAAATAAAACAAATGATACACAATCTATTTTTCAGTCAAATTTCATTCTTTGGCTGTAGAAATGAAACTCAGGAGTTGGAAGAAGGAACTGTTTTTGAGCTGTTCTGTTTCACATGCATGTACACACACACACACACACACACACACACACACACACTTGTCTCTCTCCCTTCCTACTCACCTCTCTTTCTCATCTTCTCAGTACCAAAAGATAAGAGCTCTGGGCACAGTGAACCAGGAAATGCACTCTGTAGCCAATGCATGCTTACCTGCAATACTCGTTACTGCGAAATGCGGAGTGAGTACTTTAACTCATGCTCCTGAGAAGCAGTGATTGTATATGCAATACCCTTACATTTATAACATCAGTTAAAAGAGTTTTGTGGTTTTGTGTCATTTGTATGTTTCCTTTTCCCAAAACCACAATATGAAATACTATTTTAACTGTTACAAATACCAATGTTTGTAACAACGCAATTACATTTGTCTCTTTCAGAGTCAAGCTCTAATACAGGTACACAGACCTCTTAACATGAACAAGAAATAACTCCGTTCAGAAAAATCATATAATCTAGTAGAGAGAAAGAAAAATAACAACTTTTAAAACAAAATTACAGTTTCAGCGGGCAAAAGTACAACTTAGGAAAGTATACTGGAGGTGCTCTCCACTTCTTTGACAATTAACTACTAATAAAATTGGGATCAGATATATAAAGTGATCTGATAGCAATATCAGATGCATATATCAGAAATTATATATGCATCTTCTGATACACTAATATAAATTAGTACTAATATTTATCTTAGTGAACTTAAAGAATTAGAGAATATACACATAAATGGTTTTCAATGTGTAATTCATACTCTCAGAGCATCTTCAGAAACACAGTCAATTTTTATATGCAAATAAAACATTTTAGTGAACTATGATTATTCCTTGTATATTCATATTCCTACAACACATATAGATTCCTGAGTTAATTAAGGTTTTACTGAAAAACTTAGAATGCATTATTGAGGGAGTAGGATTATCATGTGGTTATATATAAATCCGCTCTATAGCAGACATTTGTTTCCTACCATGTGCAGTGGTAATTTGCTTTGGTAAAAAAAAAAATCAGAATTGACTAATCCTGAAGCTTTTTTTAAGAAAAAAAAATCAGAATACAATGGCTGCATATAACTTAGAATGAATATATGCATATATATGTATATATACATACATTTCCATTTATTAAACAGTTTGCTACATATTTCATATTGACATTCTATTTTAATGAAATTCCACAAAGTCTTTTCTTAGATGAATATACACTGGATTTCAATCTTATCTGCAATTATTATAGCTTATTTTCCCTTTTTAAGACTTAGATGCAATTTTATTAGGCATTTATGGTTGTGTTTTTATTTTGAAATGGTTCTTTGATGCTCTCACCGACTAAAATTTTAAGGTATATTTTTTACAGAGTGTCTTTCAATGAATTAGGCCTACTCTTTTCTACATGAACTTCTGTTTGAAATATAGACTCACCAAAGGGCTGCTTATCATCAGCAATAGAACTAAAGGCAAATGAAAATTATATATACATGGAAAATGAGCAAAAGATATATTACATCACCAACATATATAATTCCATGCCTTCTCAAAGAAGGAGTAGTAAATAGAATAGGAATAGGGGTGATGTAGAAATCTCAGTCACTCAATTGGCTTTATTTTTTAGTGATACAAAATTTAAATTATTCAAGCTGAAGCTATTAAATATTCATAGTGCTTCATGTTATAAAGTTATTGATTAATGTCTTTGGTAAAGAACACTATTATCTCTGATTACATCAAGGTCATCCTGAGGAACAGGACCAAGGCACAAAGTTTTATATATGGAAATATGAGAAGCTAATACATAATTCATATTTAACAGATAACATAAAGGTTAACCCCTTGGAGAATTTGAAGATAATACTCATGTTCTTCTGACAATTCTTTATACTGGCAATTTGGAAAATGCCAGTGTTTTATTACTACCTATTCTTGTACTATGACATGAATTAATGCATACCTGCCTCACTATTCCTAGGGGAAAAAAAAGAATTTGAATTATGTACAAGAGAGAGATTTTACAAAACTAAATGAGCCAAATGTGTTTCCTCTGTATACCCATTAAAAATATTCTGAGACTAGTCCCTTTAACTTTTAGAGAAAATTGGTCCTTCACTTTCATATTTTACCAAATATCTGTTAAATTTTCTAGTCCCACTGAAAGTCTGAAGATATTTGGGATCGGTTCATATTTTGGAATCATATACATACTGAGCATAAGTGAAATATTTCAACTTTAGCTCGGTCTAGGCATGTACTCTCAACTTTAAAAAAAATCATAAAACTTAATTCCAGTAAGTTTAAATGGCTAGTTTAAGGTTTTTACAGTGAACATATTGCCGTTTCATGAAAAATGTTAGGACTTTGTGTCATAATTTTTCTCATATATGCAACTGAAAACAATGTCAACTGTAAGATTTGGTAGAAGAATGAGATAATGCAAGTAAAAGCATTTGGCACATATTTCCCCACTCTATGAATAGTAGCTATTCTTTTTGTGGAGGAAATAAATCCAGGATCTTGGCCTCCAAAATTCCTTTCTCCTACTTCATTGCCCTATCACATTTAAGTCAACGAATCTGTCAGTGAGATTGGATTGTGGATAATTGTCTCTTAACGCCATATGTTGTTTTATCTGTCCACAATGCCATCTTAAAACAATGGAAGAGAGCCGTGGTAATAGAATGGTTACCTCCCCCGCCCCTTTGGGAACGCTTTCATTGATATTCCTGTATGATTTTAAATTATGGCTTAATTTCAAATATGGTGCCAATGAAATTGCTCAGTCAAAAACCATGGAATCCTTTTTTTCCTCACACCCCAGACCTAGCCATCATCACATTCCATTGATAGCATCTTGAAAATACAATGACATTCTGGCCACTTTTTGTTATTTCCATCCAGCTGTGATTGTTTATCATCTGACTTAATATAATTTCTTACAAACAAATGTCTTTGATACTGCATTAGTCATCCTTCAGTATATTCTCAAAATGGAAAATTGTATAATTAATTTAAAACATAAATCAGATTATGGCCCAGGGTGCCTGGGTGGCTCAGTTGTTTGAGTGACCAATTTCGGCTTAGGTCATGATCTCATGGTCCGTGAGTTAGAGCCAGCATTGGGCTCTTGCTGACAGCTTAGAGCCTGGAGCCTCCTTTGGATTCTGTGTCTCCCTTTCTCCCTGCCCCTCTCCTGCTCACATTCTCTCTCTCTCTCTCTCTCTCTCTCTCTCTCTCTCTTTCTCTAGCTCACTCAAAGAATAAATAAACATTAAAAAAATGAAAAAAGAACAGTTTATGGCCCTCTTTTCCATAAGAAAAATTCACTCATTGTAAAAGCCAGAAATTATACACATGTCTTATAGGTCCTATCATATGGACTCTCTAATTTCTATATGGAATTTTCCACTTGTTCTGGGTCATTCCTCATTTCAGTCTCAGATGCAACAATTTCTTTGTTATTATTAAGCATAACAGTAGATATGTTATGCTCCATATCTTCTTAATGTCTTTGGTCAGATGCTATCTTCCTGTGAGGCTTTCCATGGTCATTGTATTAAACTGTTGAAACTCTCTGTGGTCTCTAGACACTTGCCATGCTTATTATGTTTACCATAGCACTGGCTACCATCCAATACACCATACATTTTGCATTGACTGATTATATTGGGTCCTCACCAGAGTACTAGTTACATGAGAACAGAGGTTTCCACAGACTTTTCATGTTGTATTCCATAAGCCAAGAGTATTAACTGGAAATACACAGTTGTTTAAGCAATGAATCTGACATGGGTGATTCATGGATCAGAGAGGAGATTTAGTGTAGTAGTTTAAGAGTCATGAAATTTAGTCACATATGCACCTCATCTTAACCATTTACAATTATGTTACCCTAAACAAATTGTTTTTACTCTCCACTTTTTAGTCTCTACATAACTAATTTGTTGGAAGTATTGTCTGCATCAGAGTACTGCCAAAGGTAATACTGAGATAATGTATAAATAATACTTAGCATCATTGTCAGTGAATAAATGATTTCTTTTTAGTAGGCTTCACATCCCTCACAGAGCCCAATGTGAGGCTTGAACTCCTGACTCTGAGATCAAGACCTGAAATGAGATCAAGAGTTGGACACTTAACTGACTGAGCCATCCAGGCGCTTCTAAATGATTTCTATTAAATTAAAAAAAAATTACAGGTTTTTTTGCTAGAAAGAATGAAGATGGAATAAGAATACAGATCACAAAAAATTCTGGGAATAAATGAAGTCCAAGTCATATTCTTACAACCCTCTTCACCCAAGGAGTAAAATCTAGGTGTGGGATAGAGCTCTTCCCTTTTTTTCATCTCCCTTCTTGAGAACTCATGGTGTTTAGTACTAACTTTTTTTTTTAATGTTTATTTTTGAGAGAGAGAGAGCATGCACACAAGGGAGGTGCAGACAGAGAGCGGTGCAGAGAATCTGAAGTGGGCTCCATGCTGACAGCAGAGCCTGATGTGGGCTTGAACCCACAAATCGTGAGATCACGACCTGAGTCAAAGTCAGACACTTAATCGACTGAGCTTCCCAGGCACCCCTAGTAACTAGCTTTTCTTAACCAAAGGATTTAAATTTATCACAACATTGTTCTCCAAGCTCGAGTGTCTGAAATGAGTTCTTACCATGTGTTTCACTTCCACCATTATCACCCCAATATATTATGAACTGAAGCCAGAAAATTTTGTTAAAGCCATACATGAAAAATACTGTCTCATTCCAGCCTGTTTCACTAGCCTTGCTACAGGAGATATTCGCAGAAAATATGTGAATAAATGAGTTATCCACATATACTATCTCAGTGTGTGTTTTAGATAACTGCTCATCATGATGCAGAATGCACATACTTAGGGCCTTCCCGTGAGGGATTATTTCCTTTAAACTGGGTACAAGGAGAGATCCAACAACTTTTATATATCGTCCCATTTCCAGGAGATGATTTTCTTGACACTAAACTACAGAGAGTACTTATCTAAGAGAATAGAACCCTTTTCTTGATTTCTGCCACACATTGTACTTTATCACTTCTATTTTGTCTAAAAATCCCCCCTTCTGTACTATCAAAAAAACAACAACAACAAAACGGATTAAAGACTTATTTACTTTTAAATAACAAAGAAAAAAACAGGCTAGGAATCACTGAAGGACTTTAGAGGGATGTACAAAACATCAGAGCTAAGGCTTACTACCAACAGCTTTTATTCTTACTATATTCTGCATATCAGAGATACATGGGATCTAGACCCAAGTCTGTTATTTATTTTGTCATTTTCTATTCCTATAAATGTCATAAAGAAAAAAAAAGCCCTTGTGTATCAATCACTCAGCTAGAAATAAAATAGTATCAGTTCATTTGGAGGCACCATGGGAACTTTTATCAAATCCCCTTCTCTACACATAGATGAAACAATGACTCTAAATGTGGTAAGTAATGTATTCCTGTTGTTTACAATTCTACCATATGTTAAAGTATCTACACATACAACTGACAATAATCATGTTCTTAAAAGTTTAAAAAGTCCATCCACATCTTGTTTTGTTTTGTTCCATGTTCCGTTAGTGAGATTCATCCATGTTGACACATAAGTCTTACCCACCACTTTAAATTCTGTGTAGCATTGCATTGCATGAAAATATCACAATACAGTTACCCATTGTTCAATATATTGTCATTTAGCTTTCTTCATTTTTTCCTATTGCAAAAAATAACTGCTATAAACATATATATATATACACACACACACACACACACACACACACATATATATGTATATACACATATATATGTGTATACTTCAGAACTTCTTTCCATTGTGAACTTAGGCAACTATAACAAAGTACCATAGACTGAGTGGCTTATAAACACCAGAGTTTTATTGCTCAAAGTTCTAGAGGCTAGAAGTCTGAGATCAAGGTGCCAGTATGGTTGGGTTTTGGTGAGCATCCTCTTCCAGGTTACAAACTGTCAACTTTTTGTATACACATGTGGCTGGGCACAGAGAGATCTCTTTGGAGACTCTTTCATAAGGATAGTGACCCCATTTCTAATCACATAATCAATTCCCGAAGCCCCACTTCCTAACACCATCAATCTTGAGAGTCAAGATGTCAACATAGGTATTTTGAGAGGGCATAAACACTCACTCCACGCAGATATACACTTAGGACTGTAACTGCAACATCACTGGATGTTTTGGATGCTTCTTATCCCGTGGCAAATCTCCTCAGCTTCAACCTCTTTTTCCAGTCATCGTCTTCCGTATGTACCAGTGTTACGTAGACTTTGTTCAGCTTCGTAAAAATGCAACTGATAGTATCTGTCCCAGGACCCAGTAAGACTTCCATCTCTGCCTTAGAACCTCTCAAACAATGCTGATGGGAGTCCTGGAAAAGTCTTGTCTGGTACTCACATATGCACCATTCAGACATACAGGTGAGTTAACACCATGGGCCAATGCTTGAATAATGGAACCCCTAAAGCAGTGAATGATCCTGGAGTGTCCAATGACCTAACTTCATAGTATGTTCTAGATTTGACTTTCTTTTTCCCTGGTACATTCATCCTGTTCCTCCACGATCACATTCCCAAATGAACCACTCATGCAATCGGCTCTGGGCAGAATGGCAGGGGTGATCCCAGGATCACATGGCATATGTACATTTTTTTTTCTCTAAACTAATTGTACTGATTTACACTCTTGCCGGCAGTTTATAAAATCCTTCCTGGCAGCTGAGATGTGGGAACGTGACCCTCACATGTATCTGATGTGGGCATGTGACCCTCACATGACCCTAGCTGATATCTCTTCTCTGAACATCAACACATTTATAGCTGCCTTGAATGTCAAATAAGCGTCTCAAACTCAACAAGTAAAACAGAATTCTTGATCTGTATTGTCTCAATTCTGCTTCTACCCCAGTGATTTTCCACTTTTAACTTGTGCCATCATTAATCCATTTTCTCAGCCTCCAAAATGGAGTCATCAGCAGCTCTTTTTAAACAAATTTTTTTCAAGTTTTATTTTTGTTTATTTTTGTTTTTTGTTCAATATATGAAATTTATTGTCAAATTAGTTTCCTTACAACACCCAGTGCTCATCCCAAAAGGTGCCTTCCTCAATACCCATCACCCACCCTCCCCTCCCTCCCACCCCCCATCAACCCTCAGTTTGTTCTCAGTTTTTAAGAGTCTCTTATGCTTTGGCTCTTTCCCACTCTAACCTCTTTTTTTTTTTTTCCTTCCCCTCCCCCATGGGTTTCTGTTAAGTTTCTCAGGATCCACATAAGAGTGAAAACATATGGTATCTGTCTTTCTCTGTATGGCTTATTTCACTTAGCATCACACTCTCCAGTTCCATCCATGTTGCTACAAAGGGCCATATTCCGTTCTTTCTCATTGCCATGTAGTACTCCATTGTGTATATAAACCACAATTTCTTTATCCATTCATCAGTTGATGGACATTTAGGCTCTTTCCACAATTTGGCTATTGTTGAGAGTGCTGCTATAAACATTGGGGTACGAGTGCCCCTATGCATCAGTACTCCTGTATCCCTTGGGTAAATTCCTAGCAGTGCTATTGCTGGGTCATAGGGTAGGTCTATTTTTAATTTTCTGAGGAACCTCCACACTGTTTTCCAGAGTGGCTGCACCAGTTTGCATTCCCACCAACAGTGCAAGAGGGTTCCCGTTTCTCCACATCCTCTCCAGCATCTATAGTCTCCTGATTTGTTCATTTTGGCCACTCTGACTGGCGTGAGGTGATATCTGAGTGTGGTTTTGATTTGTACTTCCCTGATGAGGAGCGATGTTGAGCATCTTTTCATGTGCCTGTTGGCCATCCGGATATCTTCTTTAGAGAAGTGTCTATTCATGTTTTCTGCCCATATCTTCACTGGGTTATTTGTTTTTCAGGTGTGCAGTTTGGTGAGCTCTTTATAGATTTTGGATACTAGCCCTTTGTCCGATATGTCATTTGCAAATATCTTTTCCCATTCCGTTGGTTGCCTTTTAGTTTTGTTGGTTGTTTCCTTTGCTGTGCAGGAGCTTTTTATCTTCATAAGGTCCCAGTAATTCATTTTTGCTTTTAATTCCCTTGACTTTGGGGATGTGTCGAGTAAGAGATTGCTACGGCTGAGGTCAGAGAGGTCTTTTCCTGCTTTCTCCTCTAGGGTTTTGATGGTTTCCTGTCTCACATTCAGGTCCTTTATCCATTTTGAGTTTATTTTTGTGAATGGTGTGAGAAAGTGGTCTAGTTTCAACCTTCTGCATGTTGCTGTCCATTTCTCCCAGCACCATTTGTTAAAGAGACTGTCTTTTTTCCATTGGATGTTCTTTCCTGCTTTGTCGAAGATGAGTTGGCCATACGTTTGTGGGTCTAGTTCTGGGGTTTCTATTCTATTCCATTGGTCTATGTGTCTGTTTTTGTGCCAATACCATGCTGTCTTGAGGATTATAGCTTTGTAGTAGAGGCTAAAGTATGGGATTGTGATCCCTCCTGCATTGGTCTTCTTCTTCAAAATTACTTTGGCTATTCGGGGCCTTTTGTGGTTCCATATGAATTTTAGAATTGCTTGTTCTAGCATCGAGAAGAATGCTGGTGCAATTTTGATTCGGATTGCATTGAATGTGTAGATAGCTTTGGGTAGTATTGACATTTTGACAATATTTATTCTTCCAATCCATGAGCAGGGAATGTCTTTCCATTTCTTTATATCTTCTTCAATTTCCTTCATAAGCTTTCTATAGTTTTCAGCATACAGATCTTTTACATCTTTGGTTAGATTTATTCCTAGGTATTTTATGCTTCTTGGTGCCATTGTTAATGGGATCAGTTTCTTTATTTGTCTTTCTGTTGCTTCATTGTTAGTGTATAAGAATGCAACTGATTTCTGTACATTGATTTTGTATCCTGCAACTTTGCTGAATTCCTGTATCAGTTCTAGCAGACTTTTGGTGGAGTCTATCGGATTTTCCATGTATAATATCATGTCATCTGCAAAAAGCGAAAGCTTGACTTCATCTTTGCCAATTTTGATGCCTTTGATTTCCTTTTGTTGTCTGATTGCTGATGCTAGAACTTCCAACACTATGTTAAACAACAGCGGTGAGAGTGGGCATCCCTGTCGTGTTCCTGATCTCAGGGAAAAAGCTCTCAGTTTTTCCCCGTTGAGGATGATGTTAGCTGTGGGATTTTCATAAATGGCTTTTATGATCTTTAAGTATGTTCCTTCTATCCCGACTTTCTCGAGGGTTTTTATTAAGAAAAGGTGCTGGATTTTGTCAAAGGCCTTTTCTGCATCGATTGACAGGATCATATGGTTCTTCTCTTTTTTTTTGTTAATGTGATGTATCACGTTGATTGATTTGCGAATGTTGAACCAGCCCTGCATCCCAGGAATGAATCCCACTTGATCATGGTGAATAATTCTTTTTATATGCCGTTGAATTTGATTTATTTTCGATTTATTTTCGTTTATTTATTTTTGGGACGGAGAGAGACAGAGCATGAACGGGGGAGGGGCAGAGAGAGAGGGAGACACAGAATGGGAAACAGGCTCCAGGCTCCGAGCCATCAACCCAGAGCCTGACACGGGGCTCGAACTCACGGACCGTGAGATCGTGACCTGGCTGAAGTCGGACGCTTAACCGACTGCGCCACCTAGGCGCCCCTCCCTTTTCTTTTTGAGAAGCCTTGCTAGAGGTTTGTCGATTTTGTTTATTTTTTCAAAAAACCAACTCTTGGTTTCGTTGATGTGCTCTACAGTTTTTTTAGATTCTATATTGTTTATTTCTGCTCTGATCTTTATTATTTCTCTTCTTCTGCTGGGTTTAGGCTGCCTTTGCTGTTCTGCCTTTATTTCCTTTAGGTGTGCTGTTAGATTTTGTATTTGGGATTTTTCTTGTTTCTTGAGATAGGCTGGATTGCAATGTATTTTCCTCTCAGGACTGCCTTTGCTGTGTCCCAAAGCGTTTGGATTGTTGTATTTTCATTTTTGTTTGTTTCCATATATTTTTTAATTTCTTCTCTAATTGCCTGGTTGACCCACTCATTCTTTAGTAGGGTGTTCTTTAACCTCCATGCTTTTGGAGGTTTTCCAGGCTTTTTCCTCAACTTTTATTTATTTTTGAGAGAGAGAGACAGAATGCGAGCGAGCGGGGGGAGGGGCAGAGAGAGAGGGAAACACAAAATCCAAAGCAGGCTCCAGGCTCTGAGCCGTCACCACAGAGCCCGATGCAGGGCTCAAACCCAGGAACTATGAGATCATGATCTGAGCTGAAGTCTGACACTTAATCAACTGAGCCACCCAGGTGCCCCATCAGCTTTTTATATGCACCACCCCGATTGGAAAATTAGTTCCATTTCACCATTAAACAGATTGAAAATCTGACTGTCACCTCTCTCTCTTTTAAAAATTTTAATGTTCATTTATTTTTGAGAGAAAGAGAGAGATGGAGAGAGACAGAGAGAGACAGAGCACAAGCGGGGGGAGGGGCAGAGAAGAGAGGGAGACAGAATCTGAGCAGACTCCAGGCTCCAAGCTGTCAACACAGAGCCCGACATGGGGCTTGAACCCACCAACCCTGAGACCATGTCCTGTGGTGAAGTCAGACGCTTAACCACCCAGGCGCCCCATTGACTGTCATGTCTTGTGTGATCTACTAACATACCTTCTTAATGCATTTGTCTGCTGCCACTATCCATCCTTTCTTCAATCTCTTCTCCAGGAAACAGCCAGTCATCTTTTACAGCATAGCTCAGATCATAGCAGTCTCCTTCCTCCCAGGTGTTTCTGCCACACTTTTATAAAAGCCAAAGATCTAATCTGGCCCCTGGTTACTCCGCTGGCCTTGTCTCTCTCCACCTTCTGCCTTGATTGCTCTGCCCTGTATCCCCATCTTGCTTCCCTTGACACAGACCTTTTATCCGCAGTGCTTCATTTGTGAGAAATACAATGCTACATGATATTTCTTCTTTAGAGTGCCTTCCACACCAACCAGGCAATATTTTAGTATCATTGCAACATGATTTGACTGTGCAATAATTATCACTAACCTGCTATCGTATCATACACGTCTAACTTATTTTTCCAATTCTTATTGTCTAACAGCAAACCTTCAGGTAGAATCAAGGTGCTTAGTTAATACTGGTTAAGAGTGTAGGCCCAGGCCTAGCACAAGACCAGGAGCATGCCTGAAACCGAATTAATGGCTGTGAGAGGACTGAGTGAAAACAAACTGTAATCTTGGGATCCATGCTTGTGGTGACAACGAATGATACTGTAAATGCCAGGCCAACAGCTCCCACTACGTTGGCCTAGTTACTTTGTAAGGCGGGCAGGGCAGGTTGGGGGGGGGCGGGGGGGGTGCGCTGTGAAGTAGTGAGGCAGCAGCAACAGTGTTACTTTAACTTGTTAGCATATTGAGGAGAATCCTTGGCAAATGTTGCCATCTCCCTTAAAAGTGGGTGAAAATGAAAGGTGTTAATAAAAAATAGTTTCCGGGGCACTTGGACGGCCCAGTCCATTGGGTGGCTGACTCACGATTTCCACTCAGGTCATGATCTCACGGTGGTGGGATCGAGCCCCACTCTCGGCTCTGCACTGAGTGTGGAGCCTGCCTGGGATTCTCTTCTCTCTCTCTCTCTGCACCTCCCCGGTTCATGCTTGCATGCTCTCTCTCTTTCAAAAAATATTTTCTGCAGTTTTATTATTAAAATATAATTTCCATTTGGTTCCTAACAATCAGAAATAAGGCAGACACCAAGTAGAAGGTTTGTCAGTGGGATAGCTCCAGCGATTCCCCCAGCTCCAGAGGGTCAGACTTAGAGGGAGTCTGGATCTGCCAAGACCAGAAGGGGGCAGGACGATGCCCAACAGAAAGCAGTGAAGGACATGCAACATGATGGGAAGCAGACACCCCCTTACAGGAAGGCTGGATAAGCGAAGGGCGCAGCGCCTCCAGGGGACCAGGCATGGCTGTTGTATGTGTGGAAGGACCTGCCCACAGAGGGGGGAAGCCCCGAGAGGGCAGCCCATAGGATCCTGCAGGCCCGCAGAAGGCGGGAGCAGCCAAAGCTGGAGAATGAGGACACTCCCGAAATACAAGCCCATGCACTCATCACTTGCTACAGTAGCTAAGTTCTCTGCTACGGGTGCAAACAAATGTGGCATGTTTTATGCCCAAAAGCAAGAATCAATGTGGACGGTGCCAAGGAAACCTTCACATTAGTTTACATTAGTTTAATAAAAAATAAAATCCATGTTAAAATCATCAGGCACATACATATATCCTCATACCGCTGTGGGAAATGGTGAGATATATTGTACTTATTGGGAAATAATAAAATCTGTCGTGTAATATTTGCATCGTAAGTCATTTATACATGGCGACGTTAGTTTATTTTCTAAATGCCTCAATCTGTTTCTATTTTACTACTACTGAAAACTCAATTTCCAGAATAGAAAATCATCGTCAGTTCCATCAGTGGCACCCGAAATCTTGAACACAGGTGTGACCACTGCAACTGACTTTTAATTACCAAAAATGTATGTTCATTATCAATGAAACTATACTTGGTAGGAAATTTGTGATAAAATGAATGGAACCATTGATAAATAGTATAAGCCATTGCGCTTGTCCTATTAAATATTAAATTTAAATATTTGGATTACACATTTAAAATATTCACTTATTGTGTGCAATAAAATGAATTCTATGGATAAATATAGGTATATTTAAATTTAGGAAAGTGCTTCAATATTTAGCTATTAATAAAAATGGACATCTGTTGGGTTGTCCAGGTGGCTCAGTGGGTTAAGCATCCGACTCATGATCTCAGCTCAGTTCTTGATCTTGGGGTTGTGAGTTTGGGCCCTGCACTGGGCTCCATGCTGGGCATGAAGTCTACTTAAAAAAAAAAAAAAAGGACATTCATTGACTTTATCCTTTTTAATTGCCTTTTTTCTTTTCATTTTAAGTTTATGAATCTTTTGATATCTTTTTGTATACGCAAAAGAGTTTTCCTCATTTATTCAATTTAGATTTGAATCACATTTGTATCAGACCAAATGGCTGATACTATATATAGCTCATAGTTTAGATAGTAAGTACTCAATGCAGTTTTTTTTTAACAACACATGAACTAATTATAAAAGCAGAATGTAATGAGCCATACAAAGCAATTATCACCATATTTTATCAGTTTGGCAAACATTAAAATGTCTGACAATACTAGATAATGGTGATGTGGAATATCATTCATATGAATCAATGCGACCATTTTATTTAATAGTCAATGCTAAAGATTACAAGCTCTTCAAGTGAGAATTTTACTCCTGGGTATACATCTGAATGCACGGATAATAATACCATAATGAAAGGCTAATAATTATAAAATTTGGGAAAGTAGCTATTAAGAACAAAATTGATATCTGAAGACGGTTCACGCAATGGGATATAATATACACCAACAAAAAATGTAAAAACTATAAAACACAATAGAACACAAAACTAAAACATGTTTCTGTATGGAAACAGATAATACAATTATAAACAACTGTAAGAAAAAAATATTACGAAATTTGGGGCAGAAGTGGCATCAAGGGAGTACAGGAGACCTGTGGCTGAGGAACAACACTAGAGTTTGCTGAGGGTACCATTAACGGTCTATTTGTTGTTGTGTAACAAGGGCATGAATTTTTCCTACATCATTTAGTTCAACTTAAGCTTATTGAAAAACTCAATCTATTCAAGAGATAGTGAAACCAAAATTCACATATTAGTGTCCTGAAGAAGTTAATGTAATTTTAAATCACTATTGAAATCCAATCCAGGTCTGAAGGTTTGATTGATATGTCCCTTAAGGAATACCAGTCCATCTTCCATCTCACTAAAAAAGTTGCTCTCTCCTCAGAAAATGCTTCATATTAAATGTAATTTGTGCGACTATACCTTTTACAAATATTTTATATTGTGTTATATTTATCATGGTCCTGGTAAGAGGCAGACAGCAAAAGGATCACAAAAGGGAATTTAACAAGTAGACATTTTACACAGTTTTGAACACGAGTAAGGAGACAGACAAAGGATGATGAGGCTCCCAGCAATGGGCCTTGGAAGGAAGCCTCCCTAGACCTGAGAGAAAATGGCATTAGGAAAGCCCAGAGAAAGATGAAAGTCATTGAGGTGAACAGGAGGAAGAAAATGTTATTTATGAAAGAATGCAGTGAATAGAAGATTTGTGGACTTGGAGTAGAAATATGTAGAATAAATACCTCAGTTTCTCTCTCATTCCCTCCCACGCCTAGCAAAACCCTGTCAGAAGAGTGATGGCCAGATAAACTTGGCGATCCAAACTCAGTCTATCAGGACTGAAAATGGATCAGCTGGAAACAGAGCTCATGGGTCTGTTAATGTATAATACATCAGTTATAAGAGTTAATATGGTGTTTCTCAAATAATAAGTGTTGAATAATATTCTTTGGACCTACCAAAACTCTACGTATTTCATACATTGTAGCTTATTTCCTAAGTTGTTCACAATATAAATGTTTTGAAAGATTTTGAGACCTTTCCATAGATGTCTAAAATTATTAATACTTGCTTTTCCTGGGGCCATTATTTGCCCATTTATTTTTTCTAGTTAATGGTTTTTACACCCCGTGTCCATCCATAAGATGAACCGTTTCGTTGCCACATCTTTTAAAGGCTAATGAACCATTCTTGGGAATAACAATTTCCAAGAAACTAGCTTTTCTCAGGTAACTGGCACTGAAAAACACCACCAGAGAATGATAAACTGCCAAGAACCACTCACTGATTCTTAAAACTTTATGGAAATAGTCCATAACTTAATTGAGGTTGAGAACTGTCTGGCATTTACAAAACATGCATCACTTAGTGGAGGGTTAATGTTTATTTATTCCAGGCTTCCATAAGACTCCTTGGTTGTTTCCTCAGTAAAACAGTATACCTCGCTTTACCAGATCTCCTAGATTTGCTCTGGAGACACTTGGGAGGATGTGTGTGCTCTGATGTTCACCTTATCCCTACCCTTTATTCAGTCTTATGGCGATGAAGTGAAGATAGAGATAAAGATCAAAAACAATATATACACAGAATGAAAAATTGTATGCGTTTGTTTGTGGAGCTTATTCTTGTGTTATCAAAGACATTAAATCATTTTGTCAGGCTTTTCTTTTTTATGAAAAAAGGAAGCACAGAAAACTCTTGGATTTTATTCATCCTATTTTTTCTCAAAATACATAGTATGGAGTTGAAAAATATAAATTCTAATATAAGTTGCGTTATTTTTTTTTTCATGAGTACTGATGCACCATATGTGGTTGAGATTATTCATTTTACATGTTGTTCCCTATCTTCTCCTATTCAAGATAGCATTATATTCTTTTGGGGGGGTTAATTTTATTTTTTATATTTTAAAATTTAGATCCAAATTAGTTAGCATATAGTTATTATGCTATAATATATGCATAAATATGCATATATATGCATTGTTGAGAAAAAATGATTTCAGGAGTAGATTCCTTAATGCCCCTTACCCATTATATTCTTCATTCAAGAGATTACACTGTAGATGGTCAGAGTTCACTATGAGGGTTTTGAAACAGAGTACAAAGTAATAAATGTTAAATGGTTTGTTGAAATGTTGTGCTATATGTCTTCAAAGGCTTTTTCAGATTATGGTTTCATTGAACTGAAAGAGGGCTTTGAATTGTACTGTTGATGGAAACTTTCTTATATGACCAGTTATAATTATGAAATATCCTAACAGCTAATGTCATAGTTTTTGTATTGTTATTTTGGTTAACATTTTATAAAATATCAATAAATATTCATAAATCTACATTGGAATGCTTCATAATTAAAATCTAAACTATTACCTATCTTGAGATTCTATGAATAAAAAATGTGAGCTCATACATAAGAATTAATTTGGCTAACAATTTTCCATCTTATGTGAAATTAAACCTACTGCTTTCTGGAAGGAATAAAATATTAAGAAAAAGAGATTTACTTTATTGTAGAAATTAAATTTGAATATCATAAATTCAAGATAGAAACTTAACCATATGACTTTCTCTTTACCATGATTCATTTTTGTAGGATTCTCACTCTGTATTCTTGTAGAAGACCAACTTCAGTATTTACAGTTCTTCTGCACATGGTGTTAAACAGTTAGTCTGGGGCGCCTGGGTGGCGCAGTCGGTTAAGTGTCCAACTTCAGCCAGGTCACGATCTCGCTGTCCGTGAGTTCGATCCCCGCGTCAGGCTCTGGGCTGATGGCTCGGAGCCTGGAGCTGTTTCCGATTCTGTGTCTCCCTGTCTCTCTGCCCCTCCCCCGTTCATGCTCTGTCTCTCTCTGTCCCAAAAATAAATAAACGTTGAAAAAAAAATTTTTTAAAAATGTTTAAAAAAAATAAACAGTTAGTCTGATGCCTCTCAGCCTAGTCCCTGTTCTCATTTGAACCCTTGGCCATTGTATGTCTATACTTCTTAGTTCTTTCCCAAATGCTATGTGTTTTTTTATATTCAGGTATGATCTTACCTTTTGCAGCTTGTACCCTTTTCAGTTCCCTCATCTTTAAAGATGATAGGGATTTCAGTTTCAAGCTTGAATCTAATTTTTGATATCCCCAATTGCACACTTTTCTTAATTAAATTTAATATGAAGATGCAATCTAGAAGAAATGCCAGAAGTCCTATCGATCAATAGCTTCAGTTTACCAATGAAGAAACTAAAAGAAAAAAAAATTCCAATGTTAACTGTGAGTTAGTGTATAAACTCTATTAGAGAGAACTCCTGATTACAGTGTATTATGTTTTGCTCTATAAGGTTTTGAGCAGTTTGATTTAAAAAAGATGGACAGCAAAATCTTTAACACTTATTTCATATTAAACATTTTTTTTCGGTGAAAATCATAATAATATAGAGTTGTTTAAGGAACAGAATAATTAAAAATAATATTAAAAACTTCAAACCATACTAACTGCCTTTCCATACATTTGATTTTAATCACTCTTTATAGGAGGAAGTCTACTTCTATCAAGATAACTAGAAATTGGAAGGAAACTAACACATTGAATGATTGAGTAACTTGAAAGAATTATAAATATACTTACAAGTCTAAAATCTGTAAGGAATCTTGAGAGAATTAGAATCAATTTATATTTCCAAATTTGAGTCAAAGTTAACTATGATGGATCTATTATAACATGATGACTAATTTAATGTTTGAAGAATGTGTGTGCACTTTTAATTTTGATTTCTCTTTCTGTGTCATGCACCAAAATATTGAGGTTATACTATAATTATGCTTAAAACCTTATTGGTATTTGTAAATAAATTACAGGATAAGTCATAATAGGAAGCCAAATAATACTTAGCTGCTGAATATAAACAAAATATAGAGTGGCATAAATCTTGCAAGCACAAAAGTGGTAAAAACAGCAAGATTTAGAGGCTCTAGTACAAAAGAGATATATAGTACCAACTGCAGTAATCTCAAAAATTTATATCCCGAAATGTGCAGACTTGATCTTATTTTTCAGTCAGTGTGTTCTCTATGGAAGATGAACATGCCCACGACAATGGAGTATGATTTAGAAAACTAGATCCTGCTCAGAGGAATATAAAATGTGATTATACACCGTACTTCTGTACAAGATTTTAAACAGAATTTAATAAATCATTCTGAAACTTAGATATATTTGTGGAACAATGACATCACTTTTAAATTATGCGTGGTTTGTAAATGCACAAAATTAATAATGTCTTTTGTGTACATGTATTACTTTGGAAAGAAACTACTAAGAACTATATTATCAGACCAAACAGTCTTTGAAAATTTGTGTGCTACAGGGCAATTTGTCACTTCATTTTAATGGAATGTTCCATACTGAAAATGTCTAACTGCTCAGAAGAGGAATAGAGCGTAAATTTATTATCTGAGAAAAGAAAATTAATTGACACAGGCCAAAAATGTAATGGAATTAGACCCAGGTGGAATAACTGAGAACTTCAAGAACTGTATCTGGGCTCTATAAAATGATAAAATTACATGCAGAAAAATTGAAATATGTCATTTTTGAACAAAGCTCAGGATTTCTCAAAGGAATGGCGTATAAATTAATTAAGGCTTCTTTGTCCCTAAGACCTTGTAGTCTTAGGAAAGAAAAGAACCTAGCTCTTGGGGTACAAAACATATATTGTGTTGATTTCTTTATTGTTATTATTGTTTTAAGTAAATACTTCCCATTATGGAGAGAATTGGCCATTACTGAGGTAGAGTTTAATAAAAATATTTAAATATGAGGGCAAAATGTAAACAATTTATTCAGTCTAAAATAATTTATGAAACATCTCTTTGGTAGGTCATGTGCAAAGAACTGGGGGTAGAGACATTTATTCAACATGGAAAATTTGATGAGACTGGTTATCAGGAAAGTAATTCGATAGAAAAATTAGATAATTTCCAATAGCTCCATTTGCTGTGGAAATGGTAAAAAAAAAAAAAAAAAAAAAAAAAAAAAAAAAACAGTAGCAGAAAAAAAAAAAAAGATACAGTAATGGCAAAGCCATGGTGATGGTTTGGCAGGTTTTGGTAAGCAGAATATAGTCCAATGTGGCTGAAACACAGTGAGAGTCAGAGAAATGTGGTATAGATCATGTTTTAGAGGATCATGCAGTATTTTTATCCACAGTATTACTTATACAAATATAGGTTGAATTTTAACTCTAAAATAGTGTCTATATTGGATAAATTAGATTAGTGATTTGAAAAAAAATATCTCATTCTATCTATAATTTCTATTGTGTTTTCTGCTAATAATGATAACTTGTAAATCTGTGACTTTTCTTTAATTTGACCATTTCTGAAATTATGTCTCTGAATACTGAGAAGAGTTCATCTTTACTGAGCCACAATTACCTCCTCCAGACAAACATAGAGCCTTATGACTTTTAGCATTATTTTATTTTCTAAGTTATATAGTATAGTGGTATTTAGCACACAGAATAGTAACATTGTTAGTATAAACATTAGCTTCTTTGGACTTCTTAAACAAGATGAAAATTTAAATTTGTAAATATAATTGATTCAAATAAAGATATTTGTTCAATTTTGTTCAATTTTTAATTCACTCCAAAATGTAAAAACAATGGAAATAAAGCAGAATTATCTTCAAAACTATTAAATTATAGTATATCATTAGACTTTGTTTCTTCAAAATTAGTTTTATAAATATCTAGTTTATGGGTTAAAACAATGGCTAGTAATTAAATTTTTGTTTTACAGATTTAGGCATTTCAGTCAGATCCAAACTAGCTATCACTAAATAAAGAAAAGATTGATTTGTCTTCACCACAATATATGTTTTTCCCCTAGAGATCTGAAATATAAATTATGTCAAAGCTGTTCTTTCTCTCTGTGGATTTAACCATGCAATTTTAGTCACTACCATGGGAAAATAGATTTCCAGAATATTCAGAGAATTTATGAAATTAGATAGAGGTGGCATGGGCCCTTAAACATGGTGAACATCTATAAGTAGTTGGCCAATTGGAGAATTCGGCTGGGAATGCTGGTTTACATTTACACAAATTCTGCACAATACAGAATTCTATCGACACTTGCATGGGTAATAATTATGGGCATCCAAGGGCAAAACTTAACCCATCAGTTCAGAGATTATTAGGATCCCAAACAGAATGAATTGTAGGTTAAAGATGGATCCAGAAATGGCTCAGCTAATGAGGAGCTATTGTTACTCCTTTCAAATATAGAATGATATGAACTCATACAATTTATGTTACTTATAGTCACAAATTGAGAGAGCTAAAATCAGATTAGAAAACCTGGCCTTTGACTCCCAAAGACTTTCTTTTTCCCACTATATTCTTTTTAAATAATGAAAAATAAAGCACTGGTACTTTTACAATCACTCTAAATATTCACCATGCAAAGCTCTTTAATATATGCTCGCATACATATATACATATAGTAAATCTATTTCCAACTGGTGGTGTCTATCTCAGAAAGTTATTAATTACTGTTTCAAAATTTTTAATACAAGGAGGCCTTTTCAAATGATCTCTTTTTCCATTGTGAGTTTTGTTTGACCATGTCTTTCAAGGAATTTCCTCATTTCATATAGGTTAGCAATATGGCAGACCATAAAGTGTTGTTCATAATATTCTTCTATTATTCTTTGAATGTCTGCAGTATCAGTAGTGATAGACCCTCTTTTGCTTCCATTATTAATAATTTGTATCTTCTCTCTTCTTATTTTACCTGGCTGGAGGTTTATTAGTTTTTACCTTGTCAGAGAACTGACTTGATTGATTTTTATTCTAATGACATTCTTTTTTAAACGTCATTGATTTCTGCTCTAATTTGTAAATTATTTCTTCACTTTTGCTTACTTTGGTTTTAATGTGTTCTTCTTTCTATTTTTTCTTGAGGTGGAAGCTTAGGTTATTAATTTTAGGTGTTTTTTTCTTTCAAATACGTGTGTTCATTCAATGCTATGCATTTCCCTGTAAGCCCTGCTTTCACTGAATCCCACAAATTTTAATAAGCTGTATTTTCATTTTCATTTAGTTCCAAATCTCTAAAAATTTCCTTAGAGATTTATTCTTTGACCTATGGATTACTTAGAAATGTGTAGTTTAATCTCCAAATATTTTTAAGCTTTCTACGTACATTCTGTTATTAATTTCTAGTTTAGTTCTGAGACCGGAAATCATACTTCTTGTGATTGTTGTTGTTGTTGTTGTTGTTAAGGTATATTTTGTGGCCAAGAATGTGGTCTATGTTGGTAAATGTTCCATGTGAGCTTGAAAAAAATGTACATTATTTGTTGTTGGATGACTTATTCTATAAATGTCAATTAGGTCCAACTGATAGATCATGTCCTTCAGTTCAACTATGTCTTCACTGATTTTCTGCCTGCTGGATGTTTTAATTACTGATAAGAGTACTTTTGAAGTTTCTAACTGTAATAGTGGTTTCACCTATTTCTCCTTGCAGTATTATCAGTTTTTGTCTTACATATTTTGATAGTCTATTGTTAGGCACATACACATTAAGAGTTGCTGTATCTTTTTTGAGAATGATCTTTTCATTGTTATGTAAACTCCTTTTGATCACTAACAATGTTCCTTGTTCTTGAGTCTGCTTTGTCTGAAATTAATGTAATTACTCCGGTTTTCTTTTCATTAGTGTTGGCACAACATCTCTTTTTCCATCCCTTTACTTTTAATCTATGTTCTGCCTTTATGTATAAGGTGGGTTTTTATAGACAACATATACTTGGATTTTGTTTTCTATCTACCCTATGGTCTCTGCCTTTTAATTGATGTATTTAGATCATTTAGATCACCAATGTTTAAGTTATCTTTTTTTTTTCTTAGAGAGAGAGAATGTGCAAGTTGGGGAGAGGAGCAGAGGGAGAGAGAAAGAGAATCTCAAGCAGACTCCATATTCGGCATAGAGCCTGATAGGGCACCCGATCCCATGACCCTGGGATCATGACCTGAGCCAAAATCAAGAATCCAGTGCTCAACCTACTGAGCCAACCCAGGCACCCATAAGTTATTGATATATTTAGAATAATATCTACTATTTTTGTTACTGTTGTCTTTATTTTTGTTTGGTCCAACTTTTTTCTCTTCCCTCATTTTAACTGAGCATTTTACATAATTCCACTTTTTCTCCTCTATTATATCAATTATACCTCTTCTATTTCTTTTGTCATTGTCTTGTGGCTGTCTTTGAGTTTAAAATATACCTCTTACTATTAAAGCAAGTACACTTAAAATAACAATATACCACTTCACAGGTATGCAAGTATCTTATAATGGTATTAGGGAATTTCTCCTTCCCATGAATAATTACATGGTGACATTCATTGTTCACTTTTCCATAAGTTATAATCATGGACTACATAGCTGCTGTGGTTATTTTGAGAAAGCTCTTATCTGTTCGATTAATTAAAAATAACAAAATATATTAGTTTATCTTTATTTATTCATTATGTAATCTTCTTCCCTTGTGTATGTAAATATGAGTGTCTGACCTATATCATTTTTCCTCTTCCTGAAGAATTTTTTTCCAATATTTCTTGCAAAGCAGATCTACTGATGAAAAGTACCTTTAATTTTTGTCGAAAAAAATTCTTTATTTGTCCTTCAATTTTTTTAAGTGTATTTATTTACTTTGAGGGGGGGTTGGAGGGAAAGATAGGAAGAATCCTAAGCAGGCTCCACATTATAAGTGTCGAGCCAAATGAGGAGCTCAAACTCATGAACCATGAGATTGTGACCTGAGCCAAAATCCATAGTCCGATGCCGACTGAGCAACCCAGACAGGCACCCCTGTCTTTCACTTTTGAAGGATAATTTCACTTGATAAAGAATTCTAGGTTAGTGCATATGTGTTTCCCTCCTTTTAACACTTTAAATATATGCTTCCACTCTCTTAGTTGCATGGTTTATAAAGAGAGGTCCAATGGAATTCTGATCTTTCCTTCTGTACAGATAATTTATATCTCCACCTTCCCTGGCTTCTTTCAAAGCTTTCTCTTCGTCTTTGATTTTCTGCTGTTTAAATATGATATTCCGATATAGATACAGATATAGGTATACTTATAGGTATAGATGATACAGATTTGATGTTGGTGTAGATGTAGATGGAGACATAGATGATACACACACACACATTCTTTTTTGTGTTCTCTGAGTATCCTGAATCCATGGCTCGGTGCATATCATTAATTTCGGAAAATTCTCATTCATTATCGCTTCAAATATTTCTTCTTTTCTTCTTCTCTTGCTGGTATCTTATTACACATATATTACAACTTTTATAATTGTTCTACATTTCCAAGATATGTCCTTTGTATTTGTATGTCTTTGTATGTCCTTTGTATTTGCTTTTCCTCTTTGAATTTCAGTTTTGGAAAATGTATTGACATTTCTATAAAGCTCACATATTCTTTCTTTGGTCATATTTCAGCAAATGTCTGAGCATACCAAAGGCACATTACATTTCTTTTACAGTGAGTTTTATTTCTAGATTTTTTCTTTATTCTTTCTAGAGTTTTTCTCTGTTTACATTACTTTTCTATTCTTGTGTATTGTATATTTTTTTCATATTAATCATTTTTCCTTTAAACTGCCAATCTGATAATTCTTACCTTTCTGCCATATATAAATCTGGTTGTCATGCTTACTCTGATTCTTCAAGTGTTTCTTTTTGTCTTTTAGTATGCCATGTAATTCTTGTTGTTATTGAAAGTGGGATATGATGTACTACATAAAGTGATCCAAGGTAAAAAGTCTGTAGTGTGAAGGTTTAGGATGATTTGGCTAGGAGTTAGGCTGAGTTTGTGGTTCGTTGTATCTGTAGGTGTCAGAGGGTAGCATTTTCCCGTGTCCTTGTTTGTATTTCCCCTGTTCTCTTGTCTTTGGGTGTCCCTAGAGGCTCCATTTTTTAAAACTTCTTAACTGAAGTATAGTCTACATATATTAAATTAGTTTTAAATGTACAATGCTTAAACCTCTGAGACACACAGTTCTTTCTGTTGTATTTCTTGCTATTACATAGTACTCCTACTGATGTAGTAGCAAGGTGTGGGGGAAGGAAAAAATACTGCAGTCCTATTAGTGGGTCTCAGCCTGTGGCCCTGAGCTGTGACCTGCACAAATGTCTCACTTTCCCCTTCCCTTTCTTAGATAAGACAAGATGTCTAGAGGGGCAGAATTTAGTATTTCTCTTTCCCCATGTAGAAAGGTACAGTGGACTAGAGTTGGATATTTCTCCTCCCCTAGGTTGATTAGGCTGTGGTAAAATAATTTCCTTTTAGAACAGGCTTTGTTAAGAAAAATGAAATATCCCATTTTTAAATGCTTTTTCAAAAGTGGCTACTTTTCCTCTCCCCCTGATGGAACCACACAGGAACTTTTCTCCAATCTCCATTGTAAGAAACTGGAGGGCTGCCACAGGTAAAATTAACACGAGTTTGGAGTCCGCTAAGGCTGGGGGAACTAGAGTTTTTAACCGTCCAACTAATTCGTATTGAAGCTCCAGCAATTTGTCAATTACAGTTTATGTTTTCCTCTCCCATCACTGGTTCCAGCTGAGATTTCAGTCGCTGACTTACTCTGATTCTCTGTATCCACATGTCTGTCTCTAGATGAAGTGGTTTTCAAGCTCCTGATGGATGTAAGAAGAATGGCTAATTTTCAGTTCATTCAGCTTCTTCCTTTTGTTAGAGTGAGAGTGACAAATTCTTTGCTTCTTACATGCTGGACTCGAAACCGGAAGTTTTGCAATCTATAATGCTGGACCTAAACCTCTGAATTTCTGATTCATTTTGTCTATAATAAGACCCCAAAATTTGTATTTTTAACAAGTTCCAATGTAATGTGGATGATACTGATCTGGGACCACTTTTTTAAAATGACTCTTTTTCACCCAAGTACATTTTGAGTAGATCCTTAAGAAAAAAATAGTAGTAAGCAAGTTTCTTGAGTTATCCTTCCTTTCATAAATCATTCTTCATTTTGCTACATAGAGAAATCCAAATGTATTTTAGCAAATCTTACTGTATTACAGTCTTTCTTCGTTTAGTGTACTGAGCTTTTAGAACCTCAGTTGAACTTTCCAATCTGGAAACTTATGCCTTTAAGTTTTGGAGAAATTTGCCTAATTGTTTTTGTGATGATTTCCCTTGGTTCTTATTTTTGGTAGTTTCTCCCTAGCCTTTTTTTGTTTGTGGCCGTATTTGCCATTCCCATATTTATTAATTTCTAACTTCCTTCTTTCTCATCTCATTATCATTGAGGTCTATTTCCGCTAAGCTTTTCTTAACTTTATCTTCAATTAATTATTTATGTAATTAGCTTAGTTAATTATCTTTAATTAATTAAAGTTTAGCTGTCATACTTCCTTTTTCTCTCTCTTTGCATCTCTCTCTTAACATTCGCCCAATAATGCAGCCAGAGAAACTAAAATTATTAGAAGACTTATTTGATTTGGAATAGATTTTTTTATTTTTTATTTTTATTTTTTAAAATATTTTTTAGTGTTTATTTATTTTTGAGATAGAGAGAGACAGAACATGAACGGGGGAGAATCAGAGAGAGGGGGAGACACAGAATCTGAAGCAGGCTCCAGGCTCTGAGCTGTCAGCACAGAGCCTGATGCGGGGCTCAAAGTCACAGACCATGAGATCATAACCTGAACTGAAGGACGTTCAACCGACTGAGCCACCCAGGCGCCCCAGGAATGGATTTTTTTTAAAGAGGAGGAGGAAAACCTATTATCAAATGAATTCTTAGAGGGCGTTACATTTTTAAGTCTTTTTAATTTTTTTCTTCTTTTATCTATCTATCTATCTATCTATCTATCTATGAGATAGAGAGGGTATGAGTGAGCAAGACAGAGAGAGAGAGAGAGAGAGAGAGAGAGAATCCCACACAAGCTCCTCACTGTCAGCACAGAGCCTGAAACAGGACTTGAGGTCACCCAAAGCATGGCTCAAGCTCATGAACCATGAGGTCATGATCTGAGCCGAAATCAAAACTCGGATGCTTAACTGACTGAGCCACCCAGGCCAGGCGCCCCAAGGGTGTTACATCTTATACATGTGTAGAGAAAATAAAATTGTGATGAGCAAAGGAAGAAAAGACAGTTGGATGACATATCTTTGCTTTCTAAGCCCACTGTGGAATAATCAACTGGAACGTGTACTCTGGTTTCAAAAGGATAAATCGATATTTCACATTTCTTTAAAGAATCAAATATTTTATCATTTCAAAATGTGAGAAGAAAATAATGCATCTGTATTTCAAGGGAAGATGGGATAAGATAAATCTTGAGAAAGAGGTAAAACATAGAACTCAGAGGTATGTCTAACAATGTTAGACATGATGGAAACAAATGCAAAAAGAACAGAAAAAAAGAACAGAAAGAAGAGAACAGAAAGAGGAGAACAGAAGAGAAAAAGAGAAAAAAAAACAATTTGAGAACTTAACAATGTTAGATATAATGGAAACAAATGTAAGCTAGAGATACTGACATATTTAGTTTACATCTAACTTGCCTGTAAGCCGTATTTATCCTAAGATGTGTATATGCATATGCCCATCTGAAAACAAAATGTGCATAATTGCATAAATATCCTTTGTGGAAGAACTGAGGATTATCCTACAAAATAGTCCATAACAGGAGTAAATTTGAGGTTAACGAAATGTGATAGCAATACAGAGAAGAGATAATTTTGAGTTCAGAATGGATTCTATCATTCAAGTTGTCCTTATGTGCTCATGCCTAGGACTAGGCTTAGATACTACAGGAAATGTGAGATTACCCATTCAGCAGTGAAAACACTGATGTGCTTGCTTATCCAAGTTAGCCGAATTTACCAAAGTACAGCTGGAAAGTTGGCTTAAATGTGCCAAGCAGTGCATATTCTAAGATGTTTTAACTTGGGACATGGAAAAGCTTGAGTCTCTCTCTACAGTGGCTGGAGCCTGAACACACACATTTCAGAAGTATCAGCAGGGATATTTCACTACATGAAGAAAACATGGCTGCTGTGGAAAATAAGGAGGCCACGACCTACAGAAAATGTAAAACCTGAGACAAAGAGAAAGGTCTGATGACTTTTAGACTTTTGCTTCTTATTGTATTTGATAGCACCTTTATCTTTGCCCTTTTCCATGGCTTTACACCATAACCTGCATGTGCATGACAAATGACTTGCCTTTTGTTTAGGCATGGGAATTGTATTCTGTCTCTCACATCTAAGTTCTTTCTGACTACAATGAAATTGAAGCAAAATAAAAATATCAAGAAACAAAACCAGACTATGGCAATGCTAATAATAACATCGACTACAATGCTTGCAAAAGAAAATATTGATGACAATTTATATTCACTATCCTCCCCAAACCATCCACAATCTTGCAATTTACATTATCAGGCAACATCAACAGTGGCAATTCTACCTTGTGAGAAGTAACTACATTGGTAGAAGTAGTTTATTAGAAAAAATATACTAAGAGTAGATTCTCTTGGGATAAACACTAGCATTGCAGAAACCAGAAATTCACTTTGTGGATAGACTTGGGTGCTTGTTAATATTCACTAATTCATTGGGGAATAGTGGCAGCAGCCATATAACAATATTGGTGGTGAAGCGTCAATAATTAGGACTTGAAATCAGGAGAGAAAGTTTTCCAAAAACATGTTGTGGACATCCTTAGCAGCAGAAGAAAACAAAATGTTGCCTTTCAACTCATTATCAAGAGGACTATTTTAGAATTGCTATCATTACCCAATTGTCCCCCAGGATTTTGTGGCATAATAAATATGCCTTACAATGAGGTGGTTAGGAATATTTTAGGTAATAAATGTAAACTAACGATTCATGTCTCAAGCAACGTAAGTGATTATTTGGAAATACATAAGCATTATGTAGGTGGAGATTCAAGATTGACAAAATAAAGTAGAATGAATTCTATTCAGGAAAACTAAAGGCATATTTTCCTACACTGAATCTTTAGGAAACAAAATATTTTCAAGTTGTGTATAATTCCTGGTACTTTGAATGAAACTTGTTAAATAATATTTTTGAAAATACATCCATTCTCAAAAATAATATTAATTATGCAGTTCTCTAGACATGATTTTCTGTGAGCTTAGTAAATAAATTTAAGGGTTCAACTATTTTTCCGTTCTTTTTAACACATAGAGAAAGAGTTGAATTTTCTGCAGTTATCAAAGTTTCTCCTTGATCAAAGTTACAAACTAGCCATGTGATTTATTACACTCAGTTAAAATTCTCTGGCATTTTATCTCAATGTAACTGACAGCCTGGAAGCCGTATCATGTTTGTCTGGAAAGTGGGAAAAAATTTAAGTATCTTTTTGCTTTGTAATTTTTATTGTTTATTTTGCAAGGTTATGAAAAATGCCCTTAAAAGGAAATGGCATATTGATTTTAATCTGCATATAGTATACTGATTGTGACAGGAATAAACCAAAACTTAATTTCATGCCTTGTTATTGCAGACTGTTACAATACATTGTTTCATTCATTACATTTATATACAATGGAATACACACTTCTTCCGAAAAGACTGATAATGTTACACATGCCAATATAAAATCGTCTCTAAGTTTTATTAAGTGAAAGAACACACAAAATACAAGATAATATTATATTGTTATAAGAATATAACATTGTATATGTTGGCATATGTGTGGAGAATATTTGGAAGGACAATTCAGAATCTTTGGATTCTGATTCATTTATTTCACTACATGGATATCAAGATGAGACATGATCAGTTATTAGAAATGCCATCATTTTTGCTGAGCTACGCAACATCTGTTGTGTATCACACATCCACATATGCATGATTCTGTTTCATTTTAAGTCGTGTATCAACTAGAAGTTTGTATTGTACTGTAGGCAGTCATTAGGAAATCGATTTAAATATACTTCAATGTTTTTGCCACAATAAGAACATATTATATTCTGTGGCTATTCTGCAATGTTAAGCATTTTACACTGTAATATTTTAAGATATTAGGGCTCCTTATTTCTAGAGTCTGTTGTCCTACCATCAACTTAGAAACCCTTTTCTCTGAGCTATTAGCCCATCAAGAAAGTCCTAACTTTCTTGATAACCGTGAATTCCTATTTTTCACTTGCTTTCCAAATACATTACAAAATCTAGGCTTCTGTATTAATCTCCTTGGGTTACTATAATAAAATACCATTGTCTGCATGGATTAAAAAACAGACATTTATTTCTCACCGTTCTGGAGGTTGAGAAGGCTAACATCAGGATGCCACTTTGGCTGGATTCTTGGTGAGAATCCTTCTTTGTGGTTTGCAGATGATTGCCTTCTCACCGTGTCCTTGAATGATGGAGAGAGAGCTCTGATGTCTCCCTCTTCCTATAAAGACAGTATTCCTGTCATGGGGGTTCCATACTCAAAGCCTTATAGAAATCCCAAAGGCTCCACCTCCAATTATGATCACATTGGAGGTTATGGCTTCAACATCTGAATTTGTGAGAACACAAATAGACCACAATAGCCTCTGCTCTTTCTTCAGCTAATATATTCCCAAATTGGAACTGGCAAATATCGTAGGTCATGCAGTCATTGCCAGTTTAAACTTAAACTAGTTTCTTTCTCTTCTCCCTTTTGCCTCCTGACATATAAAATCCTTGTCATCTTTGCTATTCTGCCACAGCCTCCTCTATCGTTTTTTGTTTCTTTTGTGTGTAGTTGAGCTTTCCTAATTATTTGTTAGTGGGAGGATTAATTGAATACAAGTTATTCTAGCAAAGCAACATGTGGAAATTGTATTATGGTATGAATGTGCCTTTCCCTAGTTAATAATAAATTTGAAGTCTTTTTATGTACTTACTAGCCATATTGATTCTTTCTTTTATAAAATTGCACATCATCTTGATTATTCTTCTATTGGATTATCTTTTTTCTTATTGATTTGTAGGAGGTTTTTTTCCTCTCTCTCTCTCTCTCTTTACTATATGGTCTTCTCTTTACAAGCTTATTCTTTGGCTTATTTTTTAAGTTCATATGTTGCTATGTTTTGATAAACAGATGTTTTCTTAAATGTAGCCATTGCTACTTACCACAGTACTTTTATTGTTAAGCAATAGTTTGCTACCCAAACATCAATATTTCCCTATATTGTCATCTAATTTTTAAATGCTTTTCCATACAGATATCCAAACAAGAAAGGAAAAAAAAAACTGTATGCCTATATTTATATACTAATATATAATTATTTTCTACATGTATGTATGCTTGTTTGTCATATCTTGAAAATATAATTCTTTCCCTACTACTCTGCAGTATTCTCTTCATTATAAACCACATTTTCATACATGTGTGGATCTGTTTTAGTGATAATCATTTTATTTCATTAGTTTATCCTTTATAGATTTAAGTCTTATTATTTAATAAGTTATATCAGTGCTGTTCTTTTTATAGAGCATTTTGGCCATTCCTTGATTTTTATATATGTATTAATTTATCTAATTATAAAAAGTATAATGTATTTTTACTGTTAAAAAATAAAGATGTCAATGATAACCATGTTATTTTTTTAATATTTGTTTATTTTTGAGAGAGAGACAGAGACAGAGACAGACGGAGGGGCAGAGAGAGGGAGTCACAGAATCTGAAGCAGGCTCCCGGCTCTGAGCTGTCAGCACAGAGTCCAATGTGGGGTTCAAACTCATGAAGCGGGAGATCATGACCTGAGTCGAAGTTAGATGCTTAACTGAGCCACCCAGGCACTCTGATTGACATCTTTAGAATATTGAGTTTTATAAAATGTGAACATCACATATATCTCAATTAATTATGATTTACTTAATAAGCATTAATGTTTTAGTTTCCTTTGCAGAAGTCTTATATATTATTGTTTATGTTTATTTATAGGTCTTTGATATTTCCTGAAGTTATGGCAATAGTAACTTAAATTATTTTCTACCTGTTATTTTTGCTATTTAGAAATGTGATCTTTGAAAAAAATTAGTCAAGTTATGAGGAGCCTGGGTGGCTCTGTCGGTTGAGCTTCCGACTTCAGCTCGGGTCATGGTCTCACGGCTCAGAATTCAAGCCCCACATCAGGCTCTGTGCTGACAGCTCAGAGCCCAGAGCCTGGTTCAGATTCTGTGTCTCTCTCTCTCTCTGCCTCTCCCCTGTTCTCTCTCTGTCTCTCTATCTCTCTCGAAATAAATAAACATTAAAAAAAATTAGTCAAGTTCACTAAGGTATTGTTTATAGACAGTAAATTTCACCTTTTAGAGTATGGTTATGCAAATGTACATACATGAAACTGCCAGAAAAATTGAAATAAGAATATTTCCATCACCTCTAGAAAAATTACTTATGCCAGTTGCACTGCATTCTACCCCCTTCCCACTCTGTGACAACCACTGTTCTTATTTCTGTCTCTATACATTTTTTCCCAGAATGTCATATAAATGACATAGATGAATCTTGAAATAATTATGTTGAGTTTTTTAAAATTTTTTTTCTTAATGTTTTTATTTATTTTTGAGACAGAGAGAGACAGAGCATGAGCAGGGAAGGGGCAGAGAGAGAGGTAGACACAGAATCGGAAGCAGGCTTCAGGCTCTGAGCCATCAGCACAGAGACCAAAGCAGGGCTCGAACTCACAGACTGTGAGATCATGACCTGAGCTGAAGTCAGATGCTCAACCAACTGAGCCACCCAGGCGCCCCTGTTGAGTTTAAAAAAAAAGACAAAAATAGTACATACTGTATATAACATTCTAGAAAATAAAAAAAATAACCCATAGTGATAGAAAACAGATCTATCATTTCCTGGGTGGAGGGGCAGTGGAGAAGGAAGAGGGGTTACAAAGAGGCATAAAGAAACTTTGTGTTATAGAGTAGATATGTTTATTTAAATTTTTTTTCTTAAAGTCCTCATATGAGTGAAGTCATATGATTTTTGTCTTTCTCTGACTGATTTCACTTAGCCTAATACCCTCCAGTTCCATCCACATAGTTGCAAATGGCAAGACAGATGAACATAAGGGAAGGGAAACAAAAATAATATAAAAACAGGGAGGGGGACAAAACAGAAGAGACTCGTAAAAATGGAGAACAGAGGGTTACTGGAGGGGTTGTGGGGGGGGGGCGTGGGCTAACTGGGTAAGGGGCATCAAGGGATCTACTCCTGAAATCATTATGTCACTATATGCTAACTAATTTGGATGTAAATTTAAAACAATAAAAATAAATAAATAAGCAAAATAAATTTTTAACGTTATTTATTTTGGAGAGAAACAGAGCATGAGCAAGGAGGGGCAGAGAGAGGAAACCCAGAATCCAAAGCAGGCTCCAGGCTCCAAGCTGTCAGCACAGAGCCTGATGTGGGGCTCAAACTCATAAGCCGTGAGATCATGACCTGAACCAAAGTCGGCCCCTTAACCGACTGAGCCACCCAGGTGCCCCTTACCTTTTTTATTATGGTGATCATGTCACATGTATAAGCATGTGTCAAATATATGAAATATATGAAGTTGAACTTTGAAACTATAATATTCATATAATGAAATATAGTTTAGCAGGAAACAGGATAAAGTGCTAATGCATGGTGCAATGTGGATAAACCTTGAAAACATGCTAAATGAAAAGGGGCAGGACACAAGGGGCCACACATACTGTATAATTCCGTTTATGTCAGAGGCTTAGAATAGGCAAATCCAAAAAGACACAAGTGGGTCACTAGTTCCTAGGATATGGAGGTTGCGGGGTGGGGGGGGGGGGGGGAGGCAGGAGAAATGAGGAATGAGTGCTGGTTGAGGAAGATTTTCTAAAATTAGATATTTGTGATTGTTGCACAACTCTGTATATTTTCTCAAAGGCCCGGAGCTGTACACTTTAAAATAGTGAAGTTTATGCTATATAAATTATAGCTCATATATAACAAACTTACTATTTAAAAATTACAAGACAGTATGTTGGGACAAGGTGTAAATGCAAAGATTCATTAAGCACCAATAGATCAATTATCTATCAGTTTGTATATTAGAAATCCATGAATGTTTTGACCTATAGAGTATCAGTGCATTTTAGACTTTACTGGAGGCCTGTATATAACTCTTTTGAAGTGTCAACATTCTAAAATCAATATTGCAAAAGGTCTGCAAACATTTGAGGATTCTTGGCTTAGCATGGATAAGAGAAAGTGTGGTGGAGAATAAGAACTATTTTAAATATTTTAAAGTCATCCCACAGAAATTCTTTCTGTGGAGGTCCAGAAGCTAGCTCTAGAATTGGTAAGTGGCAAATTATAAGAAGACAATTTTCATTTGCCAATGTCCTTGCTTCCCATATATTGTTGACTAATTACAAAAAACGGCAAGTCTTCATCCCTTACTGCATCCACTCTCGTCACAACATAACCTTCCATTTCCTCCAAACAAGCATGGGATTCTTTCTTCCTCCCTTTTGATACTGGACTGACTTCAGAATCAAACACCTTAGGCTTCAAACAGCCTTGTGATTTTTTTTTTTCCTCTATTCCTCTTGGATCTCTACCACCATCACGAGCTGATGCTAGCATCCTGGAATGTCACTGAAAATACAGACCAGATTTCAGGAGTCTTAGTAAAGACCTTTAATATACAAGCCCACATTAGCTAAATCGGAGCTCCTATCCGCAGAACTATCAAGATATCCAATAACATTGTGAGAAATAATAAATAATTGTGTAATGCGCTGGTAACTTTGCTGTGTTTTGTTGCTCAACCACAGCTAACTGGTAGAATCTAGTCATTGATTCCTCTTGGACTAAATAATTAATTAATCTTTATTTATCTGGGTGCCTGGGTGTCTCAGTCAGCTAAACATCTGACTCTTGATTTCGGCTCAGGTCATGATCTCACAGTTCATGAGACTGAGCCCTGCGTCGGGCTCTGTGCTGACAATGTGGAGCTTGCTTGGGATTCTCTCTCTCTCCCTCTCTCTCTCCCCCTCCACTGTTGGTGCATTCCTTCTTTCTCTCTCAAAATAATACACTTACAAAAATTAATCTTTACCTAAATACTTCTTTCAGGAGTTATATTAGAAAATCATTACCTATCTGACAATAGAGACATGCATTTATTCACAACCATTTTTAATATGGCAACCAGTATACAAATTATAGGCGAACTTAATTGAATTTTAATATCTTGGTAATAATCAAGATACTGTATAATATGTAATGTATATATGATAAAGATATTAAATCATTGTAAATGGTATATTACATAGAATTTTCTTGCATGTTTTGTGTCTCTCTCAATCTATTATAGTTATTTTTTTGTCTTTCTGAAAGCTTAGCCTTCCTGTCTAATATTTTTAACTCTTACATTAATGATGTAGAAGCATTTTGTTGGTGATATTTTTGTTGTTTGTTTCAACCCATTCTGACTTTTTCAGCTTGTCAACTTACATTTGAATTACTGAAGATACTTGGCTATTATTTAAGTTTGAACTCTGAGACTTCTAAACGGTGAGCTTTTCAACATTACTTCACATCTTCTTACTTTAACATGATATTATCAATTATTATACCACTCCAATACTTTCTAGATATTTTTTTCCAATGTGATCTTCCTGATCATTATTAACCTCTTCTGCCATATTCTTTCTACTTTCACCCAGTTTTTTCACAATAATATGTATTATACAGATGATAGAGAGACACCTACTAGATAGATACATTACATACATATCAGTGAAGAAGGATTTGTTCTCAATTAAGATTTTGCTGAGGGGCGCCTGGGTGGCTCAGTCGGTTAAGCGTCCGACTTCAGCTCAGGTCATGATCTCACGGTTTGTGAATTCTGAGTTGGAGCCCTGTGTCCGGCTTTGTGCTGACAGCTTGGAGCCTGCTTCTGGTTTTGTGTCTCCCTCTCTCTTTGCCCCTCCCCTGCTCACGCTCTGTCTTTCCCTCTCTCAAAAATAAATACACATGAAGAAAAATTAAAAAGAAATTTTGCTAACCGAAAAGGCAGGGAAGGGAAGTGCAGGTGCAGACAACTTTCCTAAGCCATCTCTGAGCCTGGAGGTTATATAATTAAGGTACAATTACATACAATAGTATGAAATACCTTACCTTTGCAAAGTTTTCACGTACATAGATAGTCATGTAAATACTTTCCTAGTGTCTTATCCAGGTCCTTGGAAAAGGCCAGTGCAAAAGACAGACCGAGCAGCATAAACTTCAGGAAAATTGTAGTTGTTTGTAACCCTCACTAAGTCTTGGGCTTCTATTTTTCCTCTACACCGAGCTCTAAATATGGCATTTCTTGAAGTTTTCTCACAGTTTTGTTCCAAATGTTGAGTATGGCTCTGCATCTATCCCACCTTCGTGCCTCCAAGCAGCATGTTGGTATTCAGTTTTGAATTGATGAGAAAATTGAATACATGGGGTGTTTTATAACAGCTGGAAACAATGGGTGCCTTCACTTCTTTGTTTCCCCTGCCAATAAAGATGCTTCCTTGCTGAGTCAATGTTACTAATGATGTGGTGCTGTTTCCGCCTATGTGTTTTGGAGTAGAAAAATAATGTGAGAACTGCTAGAATTAAAATTACCTTCATTGAAGATGGTAAATAAGTAAATAAACTTGTTACTAATGTGCAAACAATAATGCTTTATTGGAACTGAGAAAGATGATCTCAAAGGCTTTACAGATGCTGAAATATGATAGATAAAAAAAAACTTATTTACTAAAGATCGTGCAAAGTTAGGAAGAGTTAATAACAGTGATCTATTTTCTGATAAATTATATCTATATCAAATAGCAAATGTAGATTAAAACAATAAATTGAAGGATGTCAAATACAAGCTGAAATTTTGCCCTGGCTTTAATATTTTTTAATAACATTTAGTATATAACACTATTTTTCTCTGTGTGAAAGTATTTACCTACACATATAAGCACACCTATATGGAGAGTTATGTGACTCAAACTTCTCACTTTTACCCTGAGAATCAGCAATTGGTGTATTACTTCCATCCTAATTATGGAAAACTTTTGGGGGCATATCTTGTCATGGCACAGATTGTGATGTCATCTGAGGCACAGAACTGTAATCATTTCACATCTTTTCTGGGGCATCATTTGATCCTTTCTGTAGTAGGCATCTGGGTACAATTTAAACAGAGATGATAATTAGAAGGGAGATTGACACCACTCATCTGAATAATGCAAAGCATCATTGACATTGTGGGTATAGAACTGGGCCAGAATTTTTTTAATGTGTGATCCAGATTACTTGCATTATTTTAACTGCTTGGAATGCTTATTTAAAAAAAATAATAAAACATTGGATCATGACACAGAAAGATATAAAAGTATCTGAAAGCAGGTTTTGAAAATCTACTTTTAAAGCATCTCCAAGTAGCATTATATACATTAATAATACTTATCTAAACACTCTTTCTATAATTCAATATTTGTCTTTGGGAGTTGTGCATTTATAAATGTGTGCATGTAGGTTTGGTTCAATATTTTGTCACTCAAATGTCATAAAAATTACTCATTTCTATTTTTACCATAACATTTATTAAGGATCCCAAAAGGGATTATGTATTAAGATATCAAACTAGACCCCTAATTTTTCTTTTGTTCTTGAATTCAGACTTGGAGAGAAATGCAACCTCTGAGTTTTTAAGGTGTGGGGGGAGAGATGGGTCCCAGAGCAGGCCAGTCTCTGTGGGAGGGAATAGAATAGAAACAGGTACTCTGTTAAGGTTTGAGAATGGTAATATTCTCCTGGAAGATACCAGAAACTTGCTAAGAAGGAAACAAGTTTAAGAACTGAGGTTGGTCAAAAGGACTCATGCACCAGGACTCATGCCTGGGTGGCTCAGTTGATTAGGCATCTGGTTTCAGCTCAGGTCATGATCTCACAATTTGTGAGCTTGAGGCCTGTGTTGGACTCTGTGCTGAAAACTTGGGGCCTGGAAGATGCTTTGGATTCTGTGTCTCCCTCTCTCTCTCTGCCTCTCCCCCACTGGTGCTCTGTCTCTCTCAAAAATAAGTAACATTAAAAAAAAAGATTTATGCTCAAGTGTTTTCTTCGTTTTCCTCTTTTTCCCCCCTTCCATGTTTAAAAGGATATTTGTGCACTGATCTATATATACATATATACATATACGTATATATATACATATATACACATATATATGTATATATGTATATATGTATATATGTATATATGTATATATGTATATATGTATATATGTATATACGTATATACGTATATATGTATATATGTATATATACACATATATACGTATATACGTATATGTATATATATAGTTTTTCATTTACTTTTCTTTAATTACCCTCAATGATGCTAACCCCATGTTTTCATTTAGACTTAAAGGATGTGATAATGGGAAAGATTGACTCTTCCACAGCATCACCTGTGTTAGGAAAACAGTCTTCACCTGTATTTCTCCTTTAGCTTTACACAAATACCCCCTTCACAGTACTTCCGACACCAAATGTAGGGGGGACTTCCCCTGCTAAGCACTTCTCTGCAACATGAGCTGTGTCTCCTACAAGTGAATTCAGTTCAGATGCTATCTTCCTGAAGATAGCACCAAATCCCACAGGTTAATGGTTCGGTGCCACAGGACTGCTCCCTCCTCATGTTGGAGGCCAATCAGAAGTCCACATTGTCATCTGTGCTTCTCACTGCTTTGCTTTAATTCTAAGACTCCAATGACCTTCTCCTTGGATTTGATTAATTTGCTAGAGCATCTCACAGAACTCAGGAAAATAGTTACATGTTTCCTAGTTTATTAAAGGATATGATAAAAGATATAGATGAACAGATAGATGAAGAGATACATAGGGTGACATCTAGAAAGATCCCAAGAGCAGAAACTTCTATGCCAGTGAAGTTGGGGTGTGTCACCCTGCTGAGAAATGGATGAGTTTGCCAACCTAAAAGCTGTCAAAACTCCCATACAATTGGGATTTTAGCAAAGACTTTGTCACATTGGTATGATTGATCATTTACTCCCTTTCCAGCTCTTCTTCCTTTTCTGGAAAATGTGGTGGGGGGGGTGGTCACCTGAAAGTTCCGAGCTTCTAACCATAGCTTGGTCTTTCTGGTGTCAAGCCCTCATCCAGGAGTCCACCAAGGGTTGCCTCATCAGAACAAAAGACACTGCTATTGCTTTTATCACTTAGGAATTTACAAGGGCTTTAGGAATTCCTGTGTTACAAATGAGGCCAAATGCTCAATTTTAGAATAAAAGATGATCCTAGAACTCTTATCATTTGGAACATTTCATGAGTTTTAGAAACCCTGCACCAGGAATGGGAGGCAGAGACCAATATATGCACATATTTTCTACTATCTCATACCTCTTTTAATACGCACACGCATGGGTCAGAAAACTTTCCCGGAGCTCTTTAATACAGGGTATAAGAAATAAGAAATGAATAGCAACCAAATTACTAGCGTCCCATAGCAAAACTAAGAACGTTGAATGAGTGGGTTTCCAGGGGTAAGGGAAAGGTGGACCATGTACTAACAGCTGGTAGAGGGATAATTAATAGGGTATTTAAGACAAAGCCCCTTTTATAATGTTATTAGAGGAACTCAACCCCCGAATGGGAGCAAGATTAATATTTTATAAACTGTCTATCCATCTCTCCATCTATGAAAATGTTTTGTTTTACTTGAGATGACAGTGCAGGAATTGCAAAACATATTACTTGTGCAGACTCTTCCACCTGAGGTGGAAACAGCTCAATATGGGACAAGTAACTATCATAGAAGCTAAGATAAAGTGTAGGCTTCTCCTGCCCTAAGCTCTCAACAAGATTTAGGGAGAGAGGAAATGGACATGATACCTGTTTGTTCACTGAACATGAAGTTTCTCTGTACAATATTGGTTTTGATGTATCCCAACCTCACATAATAAATAATTTTAAGTCATTTTTGATGTCAGATTTTTATTTTTTTTAGTTCAGGTAGAGAGATCACAAAATCAGTCCAGGAACCAGAAATTGTATAGATAATGTCATTTGTAGTACTTTATAATAGATACTAAAAATCATAAATATTGCTCATAACTTTTCCAGAATACTTATGAATTAAAAAAAGACTTAACTTTTAAATATTTTCTCATACTGTCACGTTTTAACGCTATTTTCTAGCGCTCAACCGAATTGTGTAAATTTATAGGAACACCATAGAAAAATGTGATATAGGATCCTTTAGTGCTCTTATAAGCAAATCTGTTTATACACATGCACACACCCATTAAGTTAGGTTTTGAATGTAGGTTGTGATAGGCTATATTCTTTCTAATTATATATTCCTTTGTGTCTTTCAGGTAGAAAGGAAACAGGAGAATTAAAAAAAATGAGTGCAGATGACACAATGTTACATTAGTTTCAGGTGTACAACGTAGGTATTCAACATCTGTACACGTTATGCTATGTTCACCAGAAATGTACCTACCATCTGTCACCGTGCATCACTATTACAATATCATTGACTATATTCCCTATGCCATGCCTTTTATTCCCCTGACTTAATCATTCTGTAAGCAGAAATCTTTATCTCCCATTCCCCTTCATCCATTTTGCCCTCTCTCCACACCCCTTCCCTCTGATAATCATCAGTTTTTTCTTTGTATTTACAGGTCTGATTCTATAAAGAGGAGGACTTTGAACCTAGTATTCTAAACTTGTGTACATCCGTTGAAGTTGGCACTTCTCCTAGGTTTCCTAACACAATGCCAAAACTTCATTATTTTTAAAAAAATGTTTTTAGACTTATACTCTTATATATAACCTTGTTTTTGGCTGGGTCACATATGAGCCAGGAAAGAAAAGGAAAAATCCTTTTGTCTAGAGAATGCAAAATTAAGGATACTAGGGAAAAGAGGGTAAGGTGGATTTTTGCCCCCATATTCTAGGGTACAGGTCTGCCTTTGTTTTTCTGTATCATCCTACTAGAACAATAAACTCATTGAGGAACAAATCCAAAGAACAAAACTAAGGAAAGACAGCATTTATCAGAGATTGCCCAAGCTACCCTCCGAGACTTTCCTGGGTAGAGTCCTTCCTAAGTAACAGTAATCTCAGACCCATTTTGTAGCACCAATTGCCAGCCAGCAGGTCATGGGTACACACTCATACATGCACACAAACGTACTAAAGAGATGACACCAAAGAGGAGATTTTGGAGAACAAAGGAAGCAAAAAATCAAAGATAAAATCCAATAGAACTCCAAATAAGCCACAGTTTATAGATTTAAAAGTCTTTCTCTTCCTGGAACCATGTAAACCAACCATGAATTTAATCTTGACCCTAATGAAGATCAATAATACTCTTCACCTCATAGAAGGAATTAGAGGTTGGAATATGCCATTAACTGAACAAACTCAGTTAATACGCATCTATCTGTTTCATTCTTCACTTAAAACTGTTTTTGTAATGTCTGACATTTGTCACACTTTGTAAAATGCGTATCTTTATTGAGCAAGTATATAGAGTATAGAAGTCAAACTGTGGACCAGAAAGGGAAGCTATGTTCGAGTAGCATAGGTTCAGCTCATAAAGAGATGAATCAAGTTAGCAGAATAAGTTTTAAAGTATTAGTAACTCTGAAGTTCATGGTGACATTATAGCCGAGTAGTGCTACTGTCCAAATGTATTTATAAAAATGTTAGCTGTTATTTGTACAATCGCAAATGCAATTGAAATAGCCAAGGAAACTTCAAGTGTTTTGAAAGAGCTCGATAAAGAAAACTTTTTTTAAATGTTTATTTATTTTTGAGAGAGAGAGAGAGAGAGAGAGAGAGAGAGAAAACACAAGTTGAGGAGGGGCAGAGAAAAAGGGAGGCTCTGAGCTGTTAGCTCAAAACTTGACACCGGGCTCAAACTCAACGAACTGTGAAATCATGACCTGAGCTGAAGTCAGATGCTTAACTGACTGAGCCACATAGGCACCCAAGAAAACTTTCTTAAACCAAGATTTGTTATCAAATTGAGAAACAAAAGCAGAGCCAGAAGATGATGCACAATTTATAAATATGAATAGTGTTGAATTATTTGGGACAACTCAACTGGTGTTACACCTGGTTGGGTCTTCTTCCTCTTTAACTAAACTTCCTTAAAGTCCAGGTCTTGTGGCAGCACACCTAAGGAAAATGTTGAATTTAAAGAGAAGAATACACTTGCCCAGGCCACTACTTCCCCCTGAATCAGTACAGAAAGGAGGACTGCAGAAGTAGAAGAATCAAATATCCTATGTCAATACATTAGCTGTTTCCAGTTTAGAGCTGACACCATTTTCAGTTTCTTCCCAAGCGGGAAACCCACCTATGTGTAGTGGAGAAGAACAGGGATTTTCAGAAAGAGTACAGAAGTGTACTGGGAAATCTGTTTCCACCATAACTGGAAATTAGAAAATAGTATTCCCATCTCAACAAAAGACTAGAAGCAAGAAAGTATTCACAGGCAAATATAATCATCATCATAAACAAGATTTGTAGCAATCAGCACACTCCATTTTAATTTATTTATTCTTCCTGAAATCGTGAAAATTTAAATATGTGATAACACATGAATAGCCACTGGCAGCCTAGAAGAGGGTTGGGTTCTCTGTTATTTGAATAAGTAGGGATGATTCTGCCAAAATACAGTGGATACAAATAACATTAAAAATGGTTATAATGAGAGTGGATTTATAATAATTTTGTAAACTTCATCTGTATGTACACTAATACAGATATCTACATATGTAATATATCTAAATATATTTAGATGTTTATTTAACTGATGTATATATTAACATATATTATATATTATAATATGTAATATACATATATTAGCATATATATGTGAATGCTTACTCTTACACACAAAAAAATTAAAATTTATCAGAGATATAAAGCCAAACTCATTTTTATCAGAATAAACTGGATTTAGTGGAAAGTAAACTATTAATTTTTTAAAAATTTTTTTATATTTATTTATTTTTGAGACAGAGAGAAACAGAGCATGAGTTAGGGAGGGGCAGAGAGAGAGGTAGACACAGAATCCGAAGCAGACTCCAGGCTCTGAACGGTCAGCACAGAACCCAACGTGGGGCTGGAACCCACCAACCTGAGCCAAAGTCAGATGCTTTAGCGACTGAGCCACCCAGGCGCCCGTAAATTTTTTTTAATGTCTATTTATTTTTGAGAGAGATAGAGAGACAGAGAGTGAGCGCTAGAGGGGCAGAGATAGAGGGAGACACAGAATCCGAAGCGAGCTGCAGGCTCTGAGCTGGTTAACACAGAGCCCAATGCGGGGCTTGAACCTATGAACTGTGAGGTCGTGACCTGAGCTGAAGTCGAAGCCTTAACCGACTGAGCCACCCAGGTGCCCCAGAGAGCAAATTATTAATAAACATTTTACTGGAGAAAATTACTTCTGGCTATGGTATAGTTTTCGACAGGCTCATGTAGTTATTTATGCTATATTTGAAAGGTGGTACTTTTTACCTTCAGTGTAAGCAGACATTAGACTTTGCTTACACAAAGAAAACACAGAGTACAACTTAAAAGAAGAAAATCATCTCTTGAAAGTTTGACACTAGTCATTTGCCAACTATGTTCCAACAAACACAAAATAGTTCATATAGAATAATTAGAAAAAAAAGCACAATGTCACTAAGCTTGCAATGCCTATTTACTTCCCCTGAATAAATAAAAGGATTGAAGCAAGTGAAAAATCATCCATTTCGGCCAAATGAGAATGTTTGGTGAGGAGAAAATGTTCCCCGAACTTTAAGCACTCTAAATTCACCAGCTAGTCTTATTTCAACAATCATCTTATTCTGCTTTCTGAACACATGCGTATGCTGCCTAATGGAAAATAAGTATTTCATATCGAAGACTGAAATCAAGGTTTTTAGTTTAATCACTCACCACAGAAACATAGTAAATTCTTGCAAAGGCATAGCATTATCTGATGGGGACGCACAAGAACTGTGCTCCAGTGGGCTGCATGAATCCACGGCTGTTTTGCCCACGGTAACTTGAAGTCGTCCATGATTACAAAATGTGTTATGAACATAAAAAGTCTTCTTAGAGTTTAGGATTTTATTAGGTGCAGCCCCTACATTTAATTTAAATTGTGTTTAATAATTTGTTTTTGGAATTTGTCCTTTCAAATTTCAGTTCAGATTATTCTTTCTATTCAGACATATTTCTAAAGTTGGATTCCATTTTCATTTGGTTAAAGCTTATTGAGATATAATTCACATATCAAAATTCTTCCTTTTAAAATGTACTAATTAGCGATTTCTAGCATATCCATGGTGTTGTGTAATTGTTACCATTATTTAATTCCAGAATATTTCCATCATACTATGGCAAATTCCCGTGTCCATGACAATTATTACACATCCTTAGCTCTCCCTAGCCCCTGGCAAATGCTAACATACTTCTGTCTCTAGGAATTTGCCGATTTTGACCTTTCCTGTAAATGGATTCATAAAATATGTAGTTTTTTTGTCTGGCTTCTTTCATTTAGCATAATTTTTCATGAATCATCCAGGTTTTAGAATGTATCAGAGCTCTATTCCCTTTTATTGGTAAATTGTGTTTTATTGCATCAATATTCCACATTTTTCTAGCCCATTCAACAGGTGATCGATTTGGGTTGTTTACAAGTTTTGGTTATTATTAATAATGCTGTTATCAATTTTGTATGCAATTTTTGTGAAGATACATGTTTTCAATACTCTTGGGTATATAAGTAGGGATGGCATTGCTGGATCATATAGAGACGTATTTAGTCTTTTGAGGATGGCCAAATTGTCTGCCAGAGTGGCTCCACCATCTTACATTCCCAGTAGCATGGAAGTCTCACCAGTAGGAGAGTCCCAATTTCTTATATCCTTGACAAAACTCGTTTTGCCATTTTTATTCTAGCCATCTTATCAGATGTGAAGTGATATTTCATAGTGGATTGATTTGCACTTACATAACAAATAATGATGTTGAGCATCTTTTCATATATTTATTGCTCATGCATCTTTTTAATATAAATCTATGTTCATATTCTTTGTCCTTTTTTTTTCCTCATATTGGGGTTGTTTGCATTTTCATTGTTAAATTGCAAGAATTCTTCACATATGTTAGATACAGGTCTATTGTCATATGTATGATCTGGTAATATTTACCCCAATCTGGTAAGGTTATCTTTTGAATTTCTTGATGGTGTCCTTAAAGCAAAAAAATGTTTTTAAATTTTGACAATGTCCAATTTGCCCGTTATTTTCTGTCATTTTTGCTTTGGGTATCATAGCTACAAAATTCTTGTTTAAGTCAAGATCATAAAGAATTGCTCTTATGTTTTTTTCTGAGAGTTGCATGGTTTTAGGTCCTACATTTATCTATGTGATATATTTTGAATTAATTTGTGTACATGGGATGAGGTAAGGGTTCTTTTGCATTCTTTTGTACGTGGTGACCCAGTGGTACCCATACCATTTGTTGAAATGACTATTCCTTTGCCTTCGGAATTGTTACTGTATCCTTGTCAGAAATCAATTGACCATAAATATAATGACTTTGGATTCTCAATTATATTCAATGTATGTAATCCTATTCTTATTAAAGTACCGCACGGTTAGAGAGGATGACAGCAAGATGACAGTCTAAGAGGTCTTAGCACTCATTGCTCCACACAAAAACAATAATTTAAGACACCTTTAACGGGTGAAATAGCTCTTGGAGACCTTAATCAGTATACAGTTAGGAAGCTGCAACAACCTGATAGGACACAAAAAATGACAATGGTTGCATAGCGAAGTTTAGGAAGACATCTCATCCCCCACGCTGAGGTATGTTGTCCCCCACGCTGATGCAACTTGGCACCAAGACAAATCCTCTCGGCCATGGTTGTCTCATGGGGGAAGTTGTTTTGTATTATTTTGTTTTGTTTTGTTTTGTTTGTGTGTGGCTTTTTTTGTTTGTTTGTTTGGTGTTGGTGGGGATGGTTATTACTGCTTGAATCTCATTATTTTTTATTGGTCTATTCTAGGTTTTCTATTCCTCTTGACTCAGTTTTGGTAAGTTGTATGTTTCTAGGAATTTATCCATTTCTTCTAGGTTACACAATTTGTTGACATATAATTGTCGAGGGCAATGGGGAAGGAACAAATGAGGAGATGTTGGTCAAGGGAGACAAAATTTCACTTATATCAAGATTCGGTTCTGGTGATTTAAATACGGCAATGTGATTATTAACAACACCGTTCTGCATACTTGAAATTCACTAAGAGGGTTGATCTTGTGTTCTCTCCACTAAAGAGACAGAGAGAGGAGAGAGAGAAAGTGATAATTATGTGAAGTGAAGGATATAGTAATTAGTTTGCTTCTGGCGACTATTTCAAAGGGTATATTATGTCAGAACACCAAGTTGCATACCTTAAATATGTTTATTACTGATTAACTATATGTCAATGAAATTAAAAAAATTAAAATTAACATGCTGTTTTGATTAGTGTGGCTTGCAGTAACTTTCAAATTTGTGAAGTGTGAGCCGTTCTGCTTTATTCTTTGTGAAAAGGTTTAGTTACTCTGAATCCATTGCATTTCTGTGAAATTTCTTGAAACGTTTCTTTTAATGGTAGTAGGTCTTCTGATCTTAAACATACAATAGCCTTACAATTATTTGAATATTATTTCATTTCTTTCAACCTTTTTAGTACTTTTCTGTGTATCAGTCTTGGACTACTTTTAATTATTACTAAATATTTTATCTTTTGATTCTGTTTTTGTTTTTTAAGGGAAATCATTATCTTTTACTGCTGTTGTTTTTGTTGTTGTTGCTGTTGTTGTTGTTGTTGTTGTTGTTTTGAGAGTGACAGCAGGCAGGAGAGGCAGAGAGAGGAGAGAGACAGAATCCCAAGCAGGCTTCCCATTGTTAGTGTGGAACCCGATGTGGGGCTCGAAGTCACTAACTGTGAGATCATGACCTAAGCTGAAATCAAGAGTCAGATGCTTAACTGATTGAGTCATCCAGGTGCCCCATACTCTTTTGATGCTGTTTTAAGTGGACCTCATAGTTTAGTTTTACAAATGTTCATTGCTAAAGTATAGAAATGCAACTGAACTTTACATATTTATAATCTATCCTGAAAACCTGCTGAAATCATTTATTAGCTCTAACAGGTGTTTTTTTTTAAATATATTCTTCAAGATTTTCTATATACATGACACTGACATTTGTGAAGAAAGAATTTAAAATTTTCCTTTTCATATCTGGATGTCTTTTTTATTATTTTTTTTAGCATTTATTTTTAACAGTAAGAGAGAGAGAGTGAGCGAGCATGAGTGGGGGAAGGGCAAAGAGAGAGACACGCACACACAGAATTTGAATCAGGCCCTGAGATGTCAGCACAGAGCCTGACCAGGGCTCGAACTCACAAACTGCAAGATCATGACTTGAACTAAAGCCAGACGCTTGACCAACTGAGCCACCCAGGCACCCAAATCTGGATGTCTTTTTTTTTTTTTCCATTTACTTGATTAATTTTACTAGCTAGCATGTCTAGTATAATTAATACAATTTATAAGAGCTTATATCTCTATTTTGTTCCTGATCTTATGAGAGAAGAATCGTCTTTCATCATAAAATATTACATAAATTGGGAGTATTTGTGAGATGGCCCTTATCATGTTGGAAAAGTTCTATTCTACTCTTAGTTTCTTGAATATCTGTATCAAAAGGGAGTCGGATTTTGTTAAATGTTTTGTCAGTGTCTATTGAGATGACCCTGTGCTTTATTTCATTTATTCAATTAATATGGTATATTATTGATAACTTTCACAGGTTGAAGCAACGCTGAAATCCTACGATAATTCCCACTCTGTTCCAGTGTATAAATTATTTTTATATATTGCTGGCTTTGGTTTGCAAGCCTTTTGTGTAGGATTTTTGTATCTATATTGCTAAGAGATAGTTTGTAGTTCTCTTTTAATGTCCTTATCTTTTTTTAAATCAGGGTAATGCATTCCTTAGAATTATTTTATCAACGTTTATTTATTTATTTATTTTTTGGGGGGACAGAGAGAGACAGAGCATGAACGGGGGAGGGGCAGAGAGAGGGAGACACAGAATCGGAAACAGGCTCCAGGCTCTGAGCCATCAGCCCAGAGCCTGACGTGGGGCTTGAACTCACAGACCGCGAGATCGTGACCTGGCTGAAGTCAGACGCTTAACCGACTGCGCCACCCAGGTGCCCCTAGAATTATTTTAAAAGCATTTCCTCCCTACTATTATTAGGAATAGTTTGTGAGTGATTGGTATTAGTTTTGTTTTAAATGTTCGGTGGAATTTGATATATTTGGTGTAATGATAAATCAAGTCCTATGTATCAAGGCTTTTCTTGGTAGAATTTTATATATTATATATATATATGTGTGTGTATGTATACACACACACATATATATATATATATAATTTATTGTATACTCTTTATTGTAATACTGAGATCTATCAAGATTTCTCTGTTTCTTCTTTAGATTCAGTTCATTAGTTTATGTCTCTAGGAATTTGGTTCATCTAGGTTATTTAATTTATTGTCATAAAAACATTGTCAATTGGACTTCCCTGTAATCCTTTAATTTCTCTAATGTCATTAATAATGCACTTTCTTTCATTACTGATTCTAGTAATTTGAATTTTTGTCTCATCAGTCTAGCTAAAGAGTTGTAAATTTAGTTGATCTTTCCAAAGAACCAGAATTTGATTTCATTGAATTTTCTAGATTGTGATTTTTATCTCCATTTCATTACTTTTCTTGCTATAATTTATTATTATTTTTCCTCTGCTTACCTTGAGCCTAATTTTTCTTCTTTTCCTGATATATTAATGTGAGCAATTATACCTATTATGTACAACTATTCTTCTTTTTAAAAAAATTTTTTTTTCCAACGTTTATTTATTTTTGGGACAGAGAGAGACAGAGCATGAACGGGGGAGGGGCAGAGAGAGAGGGAGACACAGAATCGGAAACAGGCTCCAGGCTCTGAGCCATCAGCCCAGAGCCCGACGCGGGGCTCGAACTCACGGACCGCGAGATCGTGACCTGGCTGAAGTCGGACACTTAACCGACTGCGCCACCCAGGCGCCCCATATTCTTCTTTTTTAATATAGGTTTTTAAAGCTATAAATTTCCTCTAAACACTGCTTTAGCTGCATCCCATAAATTACAGTATGCTTATAGTATGTTGCATTTTTAATTTCATCCATTTTAAAATTCTTTTTTTTTTCTAGTTTTCTTTGCATGATTTCTTCTTTGATGATTTCTTATTTTGTTATTTAAAATTTTTTTTCAACGTTTTTTATTTATTTTTGGGACAGAGAGAGACAGAGCATGAACGGGGGAGGGGCAGAGAGAGAGGGAGACACAGAATTGGAAACAGGCTCCAGGCTCTGAGCCATCAGCTCAGAGCCCGACGCGGGGCTCGAACCCACGGACCGTGAGATCATGACCTGGCTGAAGTCAGACGCTTAACCGACTGCGCCACCCAGGCACCCCCTTATTTTGTTATTTTAAAAAGTGTGGTTTAGTTTTCATGTATTTTTAACTTCAACAAATCTCTACATGTGGTTATTAATTGCATGTAATTTCTAATTCAATGCACTGTGGTCAGAGAACATAATTTATATGATTTCAGTACGTTTGTATTCATTGTGTTTTGTATTTTATTTTATTATTTTTTTAATTTTTTAAAAATGTTTATTTATTTTTGACAGAGAGAGAGACAGAGCATGAGCGGGGGAGGGGCAGAGAGAGAGGGAGACACAGAATCTGAAACAGGCTCCAGGGTCTGAGCTGTCAGCACAGAGCCTAACAAGCGGGGCTCGAACTCACAGACCACGAGATCATGACCTGAGCCGAAGTCAGACACTCAACCGACTGATCCACTCAGGTGCCCCCGTGTGTTTTGTATTTTAAACTATGATCTATCCTGGAGAATTTTATGTGCACTCTTAGAAGAATGTGTGTTTTCCTGTTTCACATTGAGATGTTCTAATGATATCTCTGAGGTTTAGACGGTTTGTAGTGTTCAGGTCTTCTACTTCCTGATCTTCTGCTGAGATGTTATATTTATTATTGAAAGTTGGGTAATGAAGTCTCTTACTATTGTTATTAAATGGTCTGATTCTCTCTTCAGTTTTTCAGTTTCTGTTTCATATATTTTGGGCCTGTGCTGTTAGGTACATATATTTTATAATTCTTGCGTCCTGCTGATAGATTGACCATTTCATCATTATAAAATATTTGACTCCAGTAATAATTTTGTCATAACATATATTTTGCCTGATTCAACCATGGGCTCTATCAATTCTCCTTTGGGTAATATTTACATGGCACATCTTTTCCCATCCTTTTATTTTTAACCTAAGCTCTGGATATAAACCTCTTATATATAGTATTATAAGCACTTTGTGTATTTGTTATGCCTTTTGTCAATTTTTACATCTTTGTGTAGTTTCTAGTCTGTCTACATTTAATACAATTACTAATAAGATGGGATATATCTGACATTTTGCCATTTTTTTCTGTGGCTTTCATGTGCTTTTTATTTTTTTCTATTGTTTCATTACTGTATTTTTCGTTAAATGGAAATATTGGGATATATAATTTTAACTCTAGTTTTGCTTGTTTTACTAAATTTTTCTGAGTTTCTTTTTTGGAATAGTTACCATAGAAAATATGAATAATTTAGAACAATCTAGTTCAGACTAATACCAGTGCAATTTCAGTTATATACAAAAATTTTGTTCTAACACAGGTCAGTTTCCTCCTTCTTGTGGTATTATTATTGTCGTATAAATTACATCTTTGTTTACCATAGACTTATTAGCATAGTTTTATAGCTATTATTTGTGAAAATTTCTATTGAATAGATAGAATGAAAGTGTTATAAAGAAAATACATATTTTTCAGCTTAAAAAAAGAATGAAGTGTGGATAATACTACAAGAATAAATCTTAAAAAATATTAAGTGAAAGGAACTAGAAACAAAATGTTATATATTATATGAAACCATTTATATGACACATCCAGAATAGGCAAATACAGGACGACAAAAACCATATTAATGTTTTTCAGGGGCTGAGAGGAGGCAGGAATAGGGAGTAAAAGCCCAAGGGATACCTGGTTTTCTTTAAGGGCAATGAAAATGTTCTGGAACTATATAATGGTGATGATTGCATGACACTGTAAATGTATTAAATGCCACAAAATTTGTGAAAATGTGAATTTATGTTTGTGAATTTTACCACAATAAAAATGCATGTATATGTCTTCTAGATTTACCTTTATCACCTTACATTTACTTTTTTCACAGTTTTTTTTTATTTTATTGTATGGATTTAAATTAAATTACTCTATAGTGTATTTGTATTTCATCCACATAAACCCCTTTTTCTATTTCTTATAAGGTAAGTTTATTAGCAACAATCTTTCTTAGTTTTTGCTTCTCTGGTAATACCTTAATTTTTTCTTAGTTTTTAAAGCATAATTTTGCTAGACATAGATTTCTTGCTTGCCTTTTTCTCTGAATATGACATCCACCTGCCTTCTCACCTACATGATGAGAAGCCAGATGCTAACTTTTTTGGGTATCCCTTTCACATGACAAGTATACTTCTTGATTTTTTCAAGATTTAGGGGTTTTCCTTTGAATTTTGACATTTTTTTCATAAGTCGATACATGGCTCTCCTTGAGTTTACCCTACTTCAAGTTTGTTGAAATTCTTGGATGTGAAGACCAAAGTTTTAGCAATTTTTTCTTCAGATATTTTTTCTGCCCCTTTCTCTTCCTTTCTTCAGGGACTCCCACTATGAATATTTCAGTATACTTGATAGTATTGTTCACAATTCTGAGTTCCTGTTCGTCTTTCTTTATTGTTTTTCCTTCTATTCTGTTCCCCAGATTGGATAACCCCAGTTGTTCTGTCTTCAAGCTGCTGATTATTTACGCTATTTTTCAAATATGCTTTCAAGGCCCTCTAATGAATATTTTCTTTCAGTTTTTGTGTTTTCTCCTCTAAAATTTCTATGTGGTCCATTTTTTTCTAAATCTATTTTTTGATATTCTAGACTTCCTCAGAAACAGTGTCTATTGGATGTACTTATTTTTCTGTGTATACACTATGTTTTTCTGTCTTTTTGTATTTTATTATTATTATTACTATCTTTTTTGAAAACTGGAATTTTAAAATAATAAAATGTAGCAACTCTGGGAATCCAATTTTTTTCCTCTCCTCAGGCTTTGTTAGTCTATTTCTGTATACCTAGTTAGCATTTTAAATATGGCAACTTTTGAAATCACCCCTCTCTACCCCATTTGTTAGGGTTCCTTTTGTTTTCAATCTTGCTATGTGTTCATTAGTGACTTTTTGGAACCAGTTCTGTAAAATCAACTTTTTTTTTTTCATGTGAAATCTATAGTCAGTTCACTGACTGGTCACTTGAGAGATTCTCTTACACAGTAAAACCTTAGATTGTGAGTAACTTGGTCTGAAAGTGTTCCACAAGAGAAGCAAACATTTCTAATAAATTGTAACTTGATAAACGAGCGATGTCTTGCAATACGAGTAGGACATGACGCCGAACATCACATGATCACAACTGAGCCAATGGTTCTCCTCTCTCTTCCTCTCTCTCGCTTGCTCGCTGTGGGCTTGTGGGTGATCGTCTCCCATGCTTGGATGCTCACTCTCAGACCGCAGGGTTTGGCAGAAATCAGTGATTTTTCAGAACATTGGAAGGTGCCCACAATTGGCACTAAAGTATTTTCTTGTCACTTCAAAGCACCTATGGATTGTCCTTTGCTTTTCCATACAAGAGGAAGCTTAGGAATGCTTTGCTTCATTCTAGGTCATTGAATAGGTTCTTTGTTAAAGTTGCACAAAAAGAAAAATATTCCATCAAGCCAATGGACAGCAGAGATGCGGTTAATGATAGTGAAAGTCCTCCTACACAATAACCCTTCTCTCTCTTGTCTCCCTCACACCAGATACGAAGGTTTTCAAAGGTAAGTGCAGGTTCATTTGTTCATTTTTTGTTTATATTTTGATTTTCTTTATTATTTCATATTATATTACAGTATTGTAATCATTTTTATGTAAGCATTTTTGAGTTGTGGAAGAAATAGTCTTGAGTTTCCATTATTTCTTGGATTATTTCTTCACATTGGTCTGCAAATTCTTTGGATCACAAGCATGTTTCTGGAGGGAATTATGCTCATAACCGAGGTTTCACTGTATTCTTTAAACCATTAAGTCTTCTAGCCTTTGCCAGTGGAATGTGTGTGTGTGTTGTGTGTGTGTGTGTGTGTGCCTGTTTTTAACAGTCTGCAAGGAAGTTTGTAAGCCTACCTTAATTTTCACTACTTTTTTGCCTAGAGTCTTAAGTTCAACCAGAGTTCAGTGTTCAGGGCTTTCTCAGGTCTTTCGTGGGCATATGCAAAGTCCTGGGTATGCACATAGCTCTGTACATGTACACAGTCTTCCAGAATTCCAGGGTATGTTGGAGGTTTTCAAAGTGCTCTATGAATATCTCATTCCCTATTTTTTCCTTTTAAGTTTTTTGGTCAGATATGTGTTGGATGCAGCTGTTATGATCATTTCAGGAAGGTGTGCTAATTGCCACTGTTTATTTTGAAACATGTCCCAAGCCTAGGGCTGTTTGCAAAAAGTATGTTCTGTGCCACATCAAATATAAAAAAGCCCAGAGAACCAAGTTTTTTTATGGAGCTGACAGACCATTCAAATGGTGGCAATTTGCTGGGCTTTTGGCTTTTGATTTTGGGTATCCAAACCTGTTGTATCCTTTCAGTGACTGTCAGTGTGCTGGTTTCTATAGCTATTACAGTTACGAGGCTGCTGGTTTTCAAGCCTATTGTGTATCTGGGGAAGAGGATAGGATTAGGGCATGTCAATGCACAACAGAAGTTGCTGTTCTTATGGAGATTAAATAATTTCTCTTGCATAAGCACTTTTCACATTCTTGCAAGCTTTTATTTTCTTGAATTCTGAAAGCGTTTGATTTTGCCAGATTTTCTTGTCCTCAGTGCTCTCATTGTTTTTATGGCAAAGTGGATTTTTGGATGTCCTTCCCCTATCATTTCAAAATTGTCCCCTAGGACCCATTTTTAAGGAAATTTATTTTCAGTTAGCATGATTTATTATCTTTTTAATACTAAAATGTGTTAACTGGCAGTGTTTTATAATGCTATTGGTATCAGGGTAAGAGAGCTTATGGACTATTCACCTTTCTCATATGTAATTACCAGTCCTCTGGAAAGCCATGTGGCTGATCTGGCCAATGAAATGTAAACAGAAGTCACATGTCACCAACAGTTGTTATGGCAGGTTATGGAGCAGCTAATTTTGAGTAGAAGTAGAGGTGTTAATTCCTTTTTAAGTCATTTTTAAAAATAGATATCTGTGTCACGGACAGCCTAAATCTGACTCTAGCAGCGTGTTTTATAGGAAAATGCTTTATTTCCCCCATTTTTAACTAGTTATGTATAGTTTGCTTTCATATTGTCTTGTTCCAGAGTTTATACACACTATGTATATGTACACACCTGTATAAGGGAGTGACTCTTAAAATTGGGTAGATGTGAGTGCCTCTCTCCTTTATCTTTACTATTTAGTTTTCTTTGTTGTAAAAGGTAGATTCACAGAAGCATCTTTCAATGTAATCACTGGAGTTATTTATTAATTTTATAACTTTATTTGTTTATTTTGAGAGAGAGAGACAGAGAGAGAGAGAGAGAGAGAGAGACAGAGAGAGAGAGAAGGGCAGGGGAGAAAGAATGGGAGAAAGAGAAACCCAAGGAGGCTCTGTGCTGTCAGCCCTGAGCCCCACCGCCCTATGCAGGGCTCAAACTCACTAACCACGAAATCATGACCTGATCCAAAATTAAGATCTGGAGGCTCAACCACCGGAGCCACCCAGGTACGCTGCCCCTTATAACTCTTATAACACTTAATAACTAGTGTGGAACTACCCTGAAGAATACAACATGATTCCAAAAATCTCCAGTGATGGGGCGCCTGACTGGCTCAGTCAGTTAAGCGAGGAGCCTGCTTGGGATTTTCCTTCTCTCTCTGCCCTCACCCCTTGCAGTAACACACATGCACTCTCTTTCCCTCAAAAATAAATAAATAAACATTTTTAAAAAGTTGTAGGAACGTATAAGTTGTGTAAGAGTTATATGATGTATTACTTGTGCCTTATGCAACATGGTACAATGTATCCTAAAGTTTCTTTAAATAATAGCTAGTTTACTTCAATTTAAACATTCTCAGTGATAATTTTCTATATGGTGAGACTCTTCTTTGCTTTTTATTTAATTTTTAGAATGTTTAATTTTTGAGAGAGAGGTAGAGTGGAGCAGGGGAGGGGCAGAGAGAGAGGGAGACACAGAATCTGAAGCAGGCTCCAGGCTCTGAGCTGTCAGCAGAGTTCGACGGGGGACTCAAACCCATGAACCGTGAGATTATGACCTGAGCTGAAGTCAAATGCTTAACTGACTGAGCCACCAGGTGCTTAGGTGAGAATCTTCTTTGTAGTTGGCACTTCTAATTCTCACAGAGTCTTTCTTTGTCACTATGTGTTTCTCCTCCCCACCTTGCTTCCTGGTTATGGTGAATTTCCTATAGATGCTGTGGACTAGAGCAAACATCTTTTCAGCATACAATAATCTCATTCTTAAATTTGCATTTAATACCCCCAAAATGTTAATTAAGAGGTTAAAATGCCTTGATAGTATTACTCCAAATGTTTTCAAAAATAGTTATTATTCCGCTAGAGAATTCCAACAGTCTCAAAATCCCCCCAAAAAAGTATACATTTCTGGGGGAAGAATTAAAAATTTAGAAATAATGTTTCCAAAAAAATGTATACCCAGAGGAAACAATAAAGATATGGAACAATAGCATGCTTAATGATATTAAATATCCTCTTCTGGAATGTTGAATACTGAATAATGAAATCGCTCTGAATTTTTTAACTAAAGACATTTCTGTAATATTATTAGAATATATTAAATGGAAGATGCCAATGGGTGAAAAACAAATAAAAAACATTAAAATGATTCTCATGTAATTATATTTGCAGAAAGAAGACTGGGATCACTGAGGGAAATGTGGTAAATAAAAATATTAAATATTTACTGCTTGCAAGAGTATATTTCACTAGACATGGATACATTCCCACAATTAAGTGAATAGGGGTATTAAAAGCTGAACCATTCTAGTTGTCACATCCAGAAAGGTAGAAAAATGGCCATTGAGATAAGTACTTATAAGACATTATTAATTACATAGTTTCCCTGGATTATATTAGTTTTCTATTGCTTCACATCAAATTAGCATAAATATAACAGCTTAAAACAACCTCAGTTCACCACCTTCCAGTGATTCACAGCATTTTTACCTGTAAATCTCATATTCTTCACCCATGAACTGTCAATATAAGAAATAAAAATCCATACCTATCAAACACAGGGAACAGAGGTGCCCACACCCAACCTCAGGAAAACACATTCTTTATAGTACACATACCTAGAAAACTAATCTCAAATATTTGGTTGCAAACATTTCCAGTTGGAGATGTTCACTTCATTAATGACAACTATATTCCCATTATCGCCATTTTGAGCTACAGCAGGGTCACACAGGTCACGATTCTCATATCCAGGATGAGTATTTTTTTTTATTTTTTTGACTGCTGTCTTGTTTGGCAGTTATGCTAGTTGAGTCCTTCAGTAAGGAGATACTGAAATTAAATGCCATAGTATATTATTATAATAATTATATTCTATATAATACCAGAGGGCAAATATAACAGAGGAGCATATTTTATAGTGAAGACTCTGAAAAACAGAAGGAGTGGAGGAGATCAAAGTTGGGCAGTGAATGCCTTTATACCTTGAAACCATATCCATCTGCTCTAGCAAAGGTACCATCGAGATCTTGTTATAGTCTTTGAGTCATTTTTTCAGGATTTTTTTGTGACTGGCCAGCCTAGTGAATCAAACAGAGATACAACAGCTATTCCTGAATTCTTCAGATTCCTAAGGCTTGCACTTTTTCATCACTCAATCCTGGTTGCAATATTGTCTGTTTTGCTATATTGATTGTAGATTGAAATGGGGAGGTCAGTTTCAGAGGCTTCCATTTTATCTTTCCCGCTATATTTGCTCTTGCCCTTTAATCTAGGACAAATGTGAGAAGTTCTACAATTACCAGGTATCATTCTGAATTATACATTTGGAACCCAGAAGATTCACTCTAAATACAGTTTAGCCAAGATTCTATTCAGTATGTGGTCTCTGTATGATCTCCTTCCAACAAGGGCGGGGCACTAGGAGAAGATCATGGTCTTTAAGGATATCCACTCATTATGTCCCTGGCCCAAACATGAAAAGTTCTAGGTTTTCTAACCAAGGCACTGAATCTTGGTTAGACTTTAGATTTTTTTTTTCTCTCCCATTTCAAAGGATAAGGGCCCTTTGCAAGCCACCACAGTGACTTTTTGCACTTCAGTTGTAGTTGCCAAATCCTCTATTCTTCCACTCTCTCTCTCTAGCACATCAATGAAATCCCTCCTTTTTTGTATATTATTTTATTTTCTACCGTTTACATTTCAAATGACTAAATCATTTTTATAAACTGGCTATTCCTCTTCCCTGCAACATAACCAAATCAACTCAGATGAAAGTTTCAAGAATTGGATTTCTACCAGGGACCATTCATGCCCCACACACCTTGTAGGATAGGGTCTTCATTGCCGGCCAGGTGGTGAGAGATCCCATCCTAAATCTCCCTCTTACCAGCTGTGCCCTTGTATTCCTCTTATTAGCTGTATTAGTTTGGTTCTCTGGGAAGCAGAGAATGAGAGACAGTTAAGAATGTCAGGTGACAGGTGGGAGATACACTTGTGGTAAGCATAGCATAATGCATAAACTTGAATTACTATATTGAGCACCTAAAACTAGTGTAACATGGTGTGGCAGCTGTACTTCAATAAAAAAGTCTGTGCTCCAGACATCTGTGCAAACATATCTTTGTTAACTCATGAACAAGTGAATGTAGTATACTATATCCAAATATACTTATTGTGTGTGGTACTAAATTATAGGGAAAATGTTCATATACATTATTTTTTTAAAGAGCCTGAACAATTAAGGAAAATCAAATGATAGAAAACAAAACCAAAATCCCTTCTTTATTATTTTAATTAGCTAAGGGGATGAACCTTAAATAAGACATAAGGATAAGCATTTATATGGTTCATCTTTCAAAGGAGCCCAAGTATGAGTAACTTTCAAAAAAGATAAATACAAGTATAAAAGAATGCCAATATTTTATTACAAAAGCTAAAGAGGAGAGGACAAATAATTATGCAGGAAAACCTTTCAGACTGCAAATCTGAAACCTTAGGGAAGTGGGATTGGTCAAGGAGACTCACCAACAGTGCACAGATTTTACAAAGTCTTCATAAAACCAATGGAGAATTCTAAAGTGAAAATGGCTCTTTTAAAGAGTCCTCCTACATTCAACAGAAATAACCAGGCACTGGAACCCATGCATTAGTCAATCATCGGCTAGGGTTTGTCCTGGAAAGGTGAGGTAGCTATTGAAAATACTTCACCTGGAGATAATCCACTATTTTCATTCCTTGCAACTGAACAAATTCTTTCTTAAAGGGAGATGTCTTGTAACCATCACACCTTTATGTTTGTCACAACAATACACAAAATAAATGAAGCTATTATAAACTTGGTTGCTCAAATAGGTTTTCATTTTGCTTTGATTTGATTTGTAAGAACGCTTTTCAAAATCCAAATAGTAGATTATTTTCTCTATATTAATCAATATACACGGCACAAAAGTCATAAGGGAAGAAAATATATACTCTAAAATACCTTCTCTTTCATATGTCAATGGCCAGAATTTCTTTCTGCAGAAGCTACCACAATTATTATTTTTCATGGACCCTTCCACAGAAATTCTATGCACATAAAAGCATATGCATGTACGTATGAAGAAACAAAAGCAATTGGCTTGTGGTCTATTCTTCACTCAGTCATTGGAATTTGCTCCAAGAAAAAGAAAGAAGGCAGGGAGCCTGATCAATATCCACATAAACATGCCGATCATTGACCTACCAAGAGAGGGGATGATGGTAATTGCTAGACATAGTCCATATCTAGGAAATGCTTTTAGCACCTACTTTATAATTGCTTATGGTAAGCAAGTCCTCAATCTCTAGATTTATGAGGAATATATCCTTATTGAATGTAAAATAAGATACATACCTTTCTGTGGGTATTAAACAGAGTATTATACATTTTTAACCTAGATGCTTCTCAATGTATGAGGCAACTCATGTACCTCCTTAGAGACCTCTTCCACTCTAGTCAAGAGAGTCCACGTGCAATGATAAAAGGCAGGACCAGGGAAGACCTAAGCCTAATTTACAATTATCTCTTAATATTTTATAATCTCAAAAATCTTAGTTAAATAGGTAAATTATTTAATTCACAAAAGTTTTAAATGGCAATTCAATTCTTTGTTAGTTCAATATGTATTTTGGGAATTTTCGTATTGTTCAGATTTTTAGTAAGTTATTTTGGATAAATTTCCAAACAGTGTGCTAGTGTCTTGTTGATTTTTATCATTCTACATTATTTGATACTATGGTTGCAGGAAGTTTCTTAGAGTTGGCAGGATTTTGGAGTATTTAATCTCTTCCATTAATCTCTTGCATGTGCCAGTAGTCCAATATCTCTCTGCCGTATTAATTATAAATTCTAGTAAGTCTTGACTTCTGATTTTGCAAGTATTCAGAATTTTTTTTTCAAAATTATGATTGCTATTTTCAATAATTTGTATTCCAATATAAATTTTAGAACCAGCTTGTCATTTTCCACACAAAAAAATCTGTTGGTTTTTGAGAAATAATCCATTGAATCTATAATTTAATTGAGTGAATTGACATCTTTGTAATACTGAGTTCTATAATCACATAACATCATATATTTCAGTTGATTGATTTTTTAAGAATGAGTTCAATATTTTACTGGAGTTAATTATATCTTTCATTAGATATGTTGCTGGTGTTTTGTTTTCTTTTCCTAAATTACCTATAAATTCACTTTCACATGTTTGCTAGTGTTTAGAAATACAGGGGTTTTTGTTTTGTTTCATTTTTGTATATTAACTTGCATCTATCAGCCTTAGTTGATTCACTTATTTACTCATTATTTTTAGTAGTTTGGGGAAATCTATATTTACACAAGTATGTTGTCTAAAAAACTGAGCATTTTAATTTTCCTTCCAATCTGTGTATCTTTAACATTTTGATTTCTTATTTCACTAGATAAGACCACCAATAAATTGCTGAAAACTGAATACTGAATAACACTTTAGAGTATTTATCTACAATCTTATGAATATTAATCCTTATCCTCTGTTTAGGTGAAAATAGTGCTTTTTCCAGTTTAAGGTGAAGAAATAAGGACCAGTGAATTAGTTTCACCTTCTCAAAGTTAAACTGCTCAAATGTAAGCAAACCAGTACTAGAAACCGAGTTAACTCATTATAATTCTTGGGATTTTCCTTTTACTACTTGTATCGCATCATCTAATTTAAAATGCATTTGGCAGTACATTTTCTTCTAACATTGTTAATATAAGTTTTCCCCTTAACATTCTGAAAATCCCTTGTATTAATAAAGTTCATGGAAAATCAATTTCTCCTACAATGGCCGCATTTGAAACTTCACTTCTCAAAATTTGTATGTGTTCAGGCTTGCCTCAGTAACGCATCATATGAGTATATGTAATAATTACCTTAGTGAAATTTTATGTAACATTTTTCATATTTCTATTTGGAAGTTCTCTGATGGTAGTGTTAACAATTATGCTTCACAAGTTTAGCTATTGCCAGTCCTAAATCTAGTATTAATAAGCCACATAAATATCCCTTTCAGCTGTCTATGTCAAAGCTTTTATGTCTAAAGTTAAAGACTAAATGTCCAAAAGTCCATCTAATTTATACCAACCACATATACAATATTTATAAATAGAATTTATAAATAATTATATAAATAATTACAAAAAGAATAATAAAATGTAATTTAAATAAATTGACACACTTCCATATGACCTGAGTGTATTTTTAACTACCTGCATGAACCCTGTTAAGCCATTTTTGACGCTCTATAAGGAAATGATTATAGAGGCCATTTGATGTTATTAAATTGCAAGAAAAAAACCTACATTTCTCTAGTTGATGAATCATACCCTTGAGTTTCATTTTATTAAACTATAATTATTAGATCCTCTAATATTCATACAGGAAGAGCCTGTATCAAATTTTGAGCTCAAAACTAAGCAGCAAGAAGATGAAGTGTAATGGGACAGAGAACTAAAATAGCTATAGGAGTTCCTTTTCAAAAGTATCAATCCATTTAATATCCAAAGCTACAGGCATAAAAATGAAGTTTGAATATAGATGCTTTATCATGCATATTGAAGTTGACTTTCTAAAAAGTATGATCCTCAATTTTTAAACTTTCAAAATCTTCTTTTATTCCTTACATTAAAATTTACCTTAAAATAGGATATATTCTTTCCTTTTTAGCAATTGAAGTAGTTGGTGTTTGCTGCTGCTTTATATAATTTCTCATTTAGAACTGAACTCCTTACACACTATCAGGGTACCCTCAATAGACCCAGAGTGATAAGAGATATTTTCATTGTTGGGCACAGATAAGTTATAGTTCATTGCCTATTTACATTCCAAGATAAATTGTACACATATCCAGATAGAGCTGTCAATATTACATTGACACTAACATCCAGAAGGAATATAGAAATAAAAAAAAATTAAAGACTAAAAATCTCTCATGTGCTCATCAGTCAATATATATTCATATATATTAGGTGATAAAAAAAACTCTCTTCTGTTCATCAGTTAGTATATATTAATATATAAAGTGAATATCATTTATTAAACTTTATTCTTTACACAGAAGATACAGGGATGACAAAAGAAAATAAGAGTTTGGGCCTTAAAGAATTCACAGATTAAACACAATTTTCTTACATTTGTTTATTTTTGAGAGAGAGAGACCCAGATTGTGAGCATGGGAAGGGCAGAGAGAGAGGGAGACACAGAATCTGAAGCAGACTCCAGGCTCTGAGCTGCCAGCCCAGAGCTTGATGTGGTGCTCAAACCCATTAACTGCGAGATCATGACCTGAGCCAAAGTCAGAAGCTTAACTGAGTGAGTGCCACGCAGACACTCCAAATAATTTACATAGTTTTAAAAAAGACACATATTAATCATCTGTACATAAAGAAGTAAGATGGTTTCTTGTTCTTATGAGTGCTATGAATACGCATGTAAAGGGATGTGATAAAGAATGACAGATGAGGAATTTTGCTTTAGTTCGTGTGGTCAGGAAAGCGAAGCCTTAAATGAAGGAGGCAGTAGTGAAAGCATCATGAAGAAGAATGTTCAAGCAGAAGAAACACAACAGGGAAGAACCCTAGGTAAGAATGGACCTGAAATCCTGGAGGACTGTAAACCACACCCACCGCCAGCGTGGCCTTTTACCCCGGTTTCATTTCAGAGTTTGAATGGTTTCCAGGTTATATTCATTCATTAAAGAATAAATTTTAAAATATTCAAACTAGATGTATAGCTGAACGATACATAAAATAATAACCTGTGAAAGTTCTTTATAATCATATACTAATATACTCAGAGTTTTTATTTAATGCCCAATTTTGAAAGAATAGATGCATTTTCTTTTTTAAATGAAGGTTTGATATTGTAGGGAGATCCAAGACATTTTGCCATTCTTGCTGAAAAGCATATACAGAATATAAAGGAGGAAACCGTATGGAATGAACACCTACTGTATGTATCCGTGTTACTAAAATGGCCTTATTTTGTCTATTTATCACAACAAATATGCGATTAATATTATTTTGTTTGTTTTCTATCAAGGAAGCTGGTTTACAAAGGGAATATGACCAAGTTAACAGCTAGGAAGGGCAATCATGTTGAAGATACACATTCAGCACTAATCCAAAGTGTGTGGCCTCTAACTGACGTCATTGCCTGAAAAGGAGGAGGATGTGGAAGGAAAGAAGGCACTCTTATCCCACTATCCTAATGATGGTCTGTTGTTGATTCATAAATATGAAGTGTTTACTTTTATGCTTTTCTGAATGGCTCCTTCCTTTTCAGGCTTTTCTTTTGTAGGAATTTAGAAGCAACACTGTGAACGTGACATTTACAAAAAGAAAATGGCCAAGCCAGTTGAGAATTACCTTATAATGTGTTCATGGATTCCAAATTCAACTCTCAGAACAAAACTCTCTGGTTTTTGAAAAATGCCAGTTTCTGAAGAGTGAGTTTTGCTTTAAGTGTGATGTGAGTGTGGATCTGTTAAATTTATGATAAATTCAATATTTTATGGAAAATTTGAAAGGAATAAAACAGGATAAAAATGTATCTTTTACCTTATTCCAGGTTCAGAAAGTTTCAGAATCTCAACTATATCTTTATTATAAAGGTAATCTGAATATACTATAAACATTGACTGCTTAACTATAACACAAAGCATGTCAAATAAGTATTTAATATACTCAATGGATAAACAAACAAAACTGAATAAACAGCTATAGGGATATAATAAATTATGTCAGTTCATATTTAATGCCAAACACTGGAATTTGAAATTGCTAATTAAAGACATTAGTGAATGTCAATACAGCAATATTTTAATGACTCCAAGATAATCCCACAGCAATCAATTTAGATCAGAATGAGTTTATTGTAAAGTGCCAAAGGTGGAAAAAATGCTTCCTTTGCACTATAAAACAACAATTTCTCAAATGAATAATGTCTAGTCAAAATTTAACTAGATAATTACTTAATTTGCATTTATTAAGAAAATACAATAACTGGGAAGAAAGCTCTTTGGGAAATGATCTAAGAGTTAATAGTTGACTTAGATAAACAGTATTACCTTAACTTCTGAATACACAAACACATTACTGGTACTAACAAATCAGGGCAACAAAAACAACAAAACCCAATAATAACATGGCATTCTTTTGACAGAAAGCAAGTGCCAATTTCATGCTAGGTGGAGAGCTACTTTCTCTGGTGGGTTAAATAAGAATATAAGCTTCAGATGTTTGTTTGTTTGTTTGTTTGTTTTTAATTTTGTTGTCTGCTTTTCCTAGAAGCAGCGACGGGTGTCTGTTTTATTTCTGCACTTACATAAGTGGAGATAAAAATAAATTCATGAAATTTGTTTGTTCCCGAATTATTCCAAAAGGATCTAACATTGTTTCCATATTATATCCCAAAGGATACTGCAAACCAAACAGCCTGAAAAAAATCACACTTAAGGTCAAATATCCCTCTTTCATGTAGTGAATGGTCTCCTCTAACTAATGGGGCTCTTTTGGACCATGGTACCGGCAGCGGGATATTCTTATTAACAACAAAGGGCAGAACTGTAACAATCTTCAGAGCTGGACTTAGAGGTGATTTAGAGTTCAAATAGGTCAGAGGACTATCTAATGCTTTGTGACAATAAAGGGGCCAAGAGCAAATATTGAAGTTGATAGAGATAATCTAAAATTAGAAAAAATATGGAGATAAAATGTAATAGATTTCAAAATGAATGACAGAATTGGTAGCTCCTTTCATCAAGAAGTAGTATCTGTTTTCTAACCCTTGGAATCAAAGCTTGCTTTGTTATTTGGTTTGACTCATAGCATGTAGCATAAATGACATTGTGACAGCCCAGAGCATACAAGAGGCTTTGCAGGTTTTGCTTTCATGCCTTATAATTCTACTGCTATGTGAAGAAGCTCCAAATGGTCTGTGGTACATCACAGTCACCTCCATCACTGCCTATAGAAAGCTTGTTGTTGCCCAGCATGTGAAAGTGGCCATCTGGAACAAGACATTCACCAGTAAAACGTTCAACTTTTGGCAGATATATGAATGCATAGGTTTATATCTACAGTCCCAGGCCAGACTAGGAAAAAAAAATTGGAGAATTATTAGCTAACTAAATAGCTTTAAGACACAAAGGAATCATGAAGAAACAGAAAGTGTGAACAGTCCAATAACAAGTAGGCAGACTGAATCAGTAATTAAAAATCTCCCAACAAAGAAAAGCCTAGGAGCAGATGGCTTCCGTGCTGAATTTTACCAAACATTTAAAGAAGAATTATTGCCAATCCTTCCTAAACTCTTCCAAAAATTTGAAGTGAGGGAAACACTCCCAAACTTATTTTATGAGGCCAGCATTACCCTGATACCAAAGCCACATAAGGACACTACAAAAAAAGAAAAGAAAAGAAAAGAAAAGAAAAGAAAAGAAAAGAAAAAAAGAAAAGAAAAAGACAAGACCAAAATCCCTGATGAATATAGGTGCAATTTTCTAAAAAAATATTAACAAACCAAATGCAACAGTACATTAAAAGAATCAAACACCATGATCAAGTGGGATTTATTTCTAGATCTAAGGATGGCTCAACATACACAAATCAATAAATGTGATATACCACATTTATAGAATGAAAGACAAAAATCATATGACCGTCTCAATAGATACAGAAAAAGCATCTGACAAAATTAAAATTCTTTCATGGTAAACACTCTCAACAAATTGGGTATAAAAGGAATATACTTCAATATGATTATAAAAGGAATATACCTCAATATACCTCAATATACCACAACATCATACTCTGTGATGGAGAAAGATTGCCAGCTTCTCCTCTAAGATCAGGAACAAGACAGGGTGCCATTCTCACCACCCTAAAGTAATTTGATGCATGCTGTATAGTTATTATGATATATAGCATATGATATATTGCATACAACAATATAACATATCATTTATTTTCTTTCATATCATAAAATATTTTATTAATATAAAAATATAATCTAATATATAGTATCAAATATGGGATATATCTAACAATAGAAAAGTTTTGTGTATATGCCATACGCACACACATATACAAATATGCACACACACATGCACATAAACACACATGCATACATAAATTCATTTTTCAATTGGGGTTGGAAAGAGAATAAAACAAACAAAACTCAATCCATTGGTCTGTTGGGGATATCCGTACATATTATTTCTGAATCTTAACTTTAAAAACTAACACATTTAAATAAAGTTGTGTAGATACAGGTAAAACAATTTAGAATATCTCCTATCAAAATCTCATTTGAAAGAAAATTTTGCTTAGAAAAGTATTAGTGTTCCCTTTGTTATTAATTTTGTAAAACAATGCTTTATATTTGATATGCAGTTATTCATTAGGACAGTTTCAGGTAAAATGCAACTTGTAAACAACATCCATACAACCTTTGGAAAAAACAAATAGTATAAATGACTGGGGGGAACTTAATTTACCCATTTATTTATTTGTTCACAGATTCTTTCATCAAAAATTTCTCCTTGCCTCAAGTGATTTAAGCACCAAGTTGACAGAACTTGCTCTGAAGGAGCTTTTGATATAATGGGTCGGAGACACATGTCTTTGTAATACGAGAATAATTGGGATACAGATAAAAGCACAAAGGAGTAACATTTTTTTTTACCTCTGCTTGATGGCAAAAATAATTCGTAGGGGAAATGACACTTGATTTGAATTTAAACTGCATCATTTTTCGTATCAATAGATTGGGAGAGGACTTTCAAAATAAGAAATGGTATTACAAGGTCTTGCTTCCACAGAGAACCTTTATATATATTTCAAAGAGTGTCTCAAGTAAGACATCTTTGCAAATTTTTTTCATTTACTGCTTAAATATATGCTATTTAAAACAGAGATCGGTAAATAAATGAAGTGAAAAACAATTTCTGACTTAAAGTGGCATAAACATAAGCTGGAAACTCTGTATATTAATTTTGAGACAGAGAAGGTGAGAGAGAGAGAAAATGAATCCATAAAAGTCTCAGGTACGGAAGAGAGTTGTGGTTCAGTAGATCTGAGATATAGTCACAATTCGATTATATGTCAGTAAAACATATATAAACCATGTTTTAAAAAATGAAACAACACACAGATACAAACGTGCAAAAATACTAGTGTCCTGATTGAATGAAGTGAACTTTAAGTATCTTCTTGCTTTAGCACTGATTTTTAAAATTATTTTTGTGTAAAATCAAAAATAAATACAAAATATATACATGCATACATATATACAAACATACATACATGCATATACATATATATTGCTTGAATATGCAAATATAAACACAAATACTATGCATAATCATATGTACATGTAGATATACATGTACAAACAAAAGACAGGAGTGAAAGGAGTGCTTTACACAGAAAAATCTGAAATTTTTAATAGTTTAAAACATAGTCTTTTTCTCTGTCTGGTGATTAGATGTTAGATCTCCTAAAATTTAAGTTAAATGCAAACTTGCTGTTTGCCAGACAATGTAGACATCAGGAGAGAAAAATCTTCATAGCTCACAGGGAAAATAATTACAATTATAATCCACATGCCTGCAGTTGTGATAACAAAACCTGGCTTTAAAAATGTTTAGCTCTAGAATCCTAATGGGCACCAAAGGAGGGCTCAAACATCTTTCTATTGTTTTCTTATTTGCATACATTGGTGAGGCATTGTTTGTCCCATTCTGTGGATTTGTTTTCTTTATGAGGTTGTATATTTTTGTTTTGTGTATGCATTTGTGAGTCTGACTCTTCCTTTCCATTCATTTTTACTATTGTAATCATAATTCTTTTTCCTCCCTTTTAAACTATTTTTCTTTCTACTTTGATAGCTTTCTAAACCATGTTCTTTCCACATAATTAGCCATAGTACTCAATTGAAATAAGCCTTTTTTTTTAATTTGGCAAAAAAAGAGATTGTATTTGTTGATCTTATTATTAAAGAATAAATGAGCCATATGTTTTATAAAACTCTCTGAAATATACTTGCATTTTATAAATATGGATCTATATTTTGTGAAGTTTCACTGGTCCTCAATAGAAAAAAACTACACCATGGTAAAATAAAATTTGTGACATAGAACTGGCAAAATCACATTTATTATAAAACATCTATAGAATTTTCATATATCAGACATTATTTCCAAAATCAGCACTTACAAACTCAATATTACATACCAACAGTACAGATATGTTTATTTTTTTATCATTCCCCATATTTATTGGAATATAATTAACATATAAAAAGAGTGCATATAGGGGTGCTTGGCTGGCTCAGTCAGTTTAGAGTCCCAGTCTTAATTTCAGCTCAGGTCATGATCACGGGGTCATACTGATTGGAGTCTGCTCTGAGCATGGAGTCTGCTTGGGATTCTCTCTCTCCCTCTCTCTCTCTGCCCCTCTCCCCCACTTGAGCATGTACACTCTCTCTCAAATAAAAACAAATAAAAATAAAAAGGAAAAAAGGTACATGGATTCCAAGTGTACTTCTATGAATCCTGACATAAGTATATACCCATAAAACTATGACCAGAATCAAGAAAATAGATGTAACTACCATTCCCAAAAATTTTGTAGTACCATTTTATAATCTCTCACAACCATACCTCTAGAATTTCCTAAATTTTCTGTAATTAGAAACACAGCATGTACTGTTTTTGCCCATCCTCTTCCATAAAACATAACTGTCTTGAAATTGATCCAACAGCATCTATCAATGATGCATTTCTCTGTACTGCTGAATAGTAGTGTGTTACATGGATATTCCAAGTTTGTTAATCCACTCATCCCTTGACAGCCATTTGGTTAATTCTAGGCTTGCCCATTATAAATAAAGCTTCTGTGAATACCAATGTACAAATCTTTTTGTAACTATATACCTTCTTTTATCTTGAATAAATAAATACCTAGGAATAAAATATCTGGAGCCTATAATAGATACACATTTAAATTATCAAGAAATTGCCAACTTATTTTCCAATGTGTCTTACCAATTTGCATTATTAGTTTATAGGCATAGATTTTTTGTAGATGCATATAGTTGACTATTCCTTTCTATTGTGACTTCACTGGAATTTTATTATTGTAACTGGATAATTACATTTGTCAAATAAGTTTTCTGTGTATTGAAATAATACATAAGAATTTCCTTTCTTAATTTATCTTTAAATGTATTAATATGGTATATTACATTGGTTTCTTTGCATTTCCCTGATAAACCATACTTAGCCATAATGAAGTGTCATTTTCATATATTAGGTTGGACTTAAAATTGGTGTGTTCTTTTTACCTCTATTTTCATAAGATTTATTAATCTAGAGCTTTCTGTACATACATATATATAATGATTTAGGAAGTATTAACATCTCTAATTCCCTGGAAGTATTTTTATACAGTTCGTATTTTTTGTCTTAGTATTTGATAGAATTTACCAGTTGTTTCCTTTGGCCTAAATCACTTCCTTTAACCTTTCAATAGCACTGATCTGGTGGCCATGGATTCATTCAACTTGTATATTACTGAAAATATCTGTATTTCAACACCATTTTGATTTATTATTTTTAGAGTTTATTTATTTCGAGAGAGACAAAGACAGTGAGAGTGGGGGAGGGACAGACGGAGAGGGAGAGAATCGCGAGCAGACTCTGTGCTGCCAGACCAGAGCCCGACGTGGGGCTCAAACCCATGAAGCTGTGAGATCATGACCTGAGCTGAAACCAAGAGTTGGATGCTTAACCAACTGAGCCACCAAGGCGCCCCTCACCATCATTTTTAAAAGTCATTTTTTTTTCTTGGTAAAGAAGCATTAATCCCTCCTTCAAATTTGATTATCTAGTTTGCACATCTCCCTATCCCAGTGCCCATCTAAAAATTAAAAATAAATATATCTAAGGGAAAACAACAATGTTCAAGCAGTCAAATTATCTCCATTAAGTTAATATTTGTCTAAAATTTACCTGTATTCAAAAGGAGGCAAATGAAGATATGACTTGTTTATTGATTGACAATGATAAAAAGCAGTAGAAATTGACCCACAAAGATTTCAAATTATACAGAGATTCTACAAGGATTTAAAATAAGTATGATTAAAATGATTTTGGCAAAGAATTAGCAAACATAAAAACAAAATTTATACAACTAAATATAATAATGATAATAAAAGTAATAAAAATCAAAGATAGCAAATGTCTCTTTTAAAAAAAATTTTAATGTTTACTTATTTTTAAAAGAGAGACAGAGCACAAGCAAGGGAGGGGCAGAGAGAGGGAGACAGAGCATCTGAAACAGGCTCCAGGCACAAACTGTCAGTACAGAGCCCAACACAGGACTTGAACTCACGAATCATGAGATCATGACCTGAGCCACAGTTGGACGTTCAACTGACTGAGCCACCCAGGCATCCCCAGAAAATGTCTTAAATACAACTACCGGAAAATAAATACATATCACCTTTATGGGACAATGTGATTTTTGTTCCTACGTATTCCTTAAACTAACCAAATTCAAACAAAAAAATCTAAAATTTATTTATCATAGCTGAAAGACTAGTCTTACTCAGGTAGGTTTTGAGATTTTATTATAGTTATCTATGAGGGATTGAGAGAATGTGACACATAAGAACTGAGAATAATTTATCTTGATTAAGGAGAGATTAAAAAAAGTAAGTGATGAAAACTATGACTTTAGTATGGCAACACATGTGGGCTTCCAAAAAATCATTCTTTTTTCACTTATCATATATATAATGAATATAAAAGTATAGCATATTATGTTAGCAAGAATGTGGATAATTGTGGATGTTTGTCTATTGCTAGAAATATAACTCAATAACTGAGAAAAATAATTTGACAAATCCTATAAAAATGTAAAATTACACATATCCTTTATTCCAGTGGTTCTATACCTGAAATTTAAACAGAATACAGAAGGCCTCCTTTTCTTTTTTAATAAGATACAAAGTTATGAGTAAATATGGTCACAGAGATACATGACAAATATTGGATACTGGTTTCATAAAAAATAATTATAAATATTGGCAGTCAGGGGCTTAAATATAGGCCCCATGAAAGGAGAAATAAAATAAGAACATGCACACATTAACACTTTTGTTAAGCTATAAAATTTAATTAGTCTGATACTTTAGTATTGAAGCTGAATGTTAATAGTAAAAACTTTGTTTTTATAATTTCTCTACACTTCCGAATTATATGTGCCTAAATAAAGGTGAGACTATAATATTGGGGTCAAAATATTCCAAATAAGTATTCTCTAAAACATTTTTCAGAAATGTGTAACTACTACCATTTGTCCTTAAATATATTTATTCATCTTTTTTTTTTACGCTTATTTATTTATTTTGAGAGAGAGAGAGAGAGAGAGAGAGAGAGAGGGAGGAAGGGGAACAGGGAGAGAGAGAATCCCAAGCAGGTTCCGCACTCAGTGCAGATCTCTTCCCAGGGCTTGAATTCACAGTGTGAGATCATGACCTGAACTGAAATCAAGAGTCAGAAGCTTAACCGACTGAACAACCAAGGTGCCCCTATTCGTTCATTTTCAATCACTAAATTATTCAATATGTATAACGAATATTTGCAATGAATTTATATTTATAAATATGGCAGAATATATAGCTTAAGACATATTGTATCAGTTTAGAAAGAGAAAAATGTCTTCATTAAATAATTTTGTGAAAAAGCAAGAATATCTTAAACTGAATGTCAAGATTTGTGCCATATAATAAGAAATACAGAAGGAATTTGAAGGAAAGAAACTCTAGGCAGTCTGGATATTGGAAATACATTTCTTTTTTTTTTTTTTTTTTTTTTTAATTTATTTTTGGGACAGAGAGAGACAGAGCATGAACGGGGGAGGGGCAGAGAGAGAGGGAGACACAGAATCGTAAACAGGCTCCAGGCTCCGAGCCATCAGCCCAGAGCCTGACGCGGGGCTCTAACTCCCGGACCGCGAGATCGTGACCTGGCTGAAGTCGGACGCTTAACCGACTGCGCCACCCAGGCGCCCCATGGAAATACATTTCTTAGATGACATCAGATACGTGTAGATGAGTGTACCCCTATTCATACATTAGGAAGAAGAAATTTCAAAGATGTAACAATATGAGAAACATAGGGCAACTATGTCTGATCTCAGTGATTGGCAAAAATTCTGGGATGGTGGATGATACAATTTGGGGAAAATCTGGAGAGTTACACTTTATAATTTTGCAAAGAAATAGAATTGAATTCTACATAACACTGGCAAAGAATACCAAACTTCTATGTTTTGAAAATTAATCTTTTGCTATTAGTTTTTAAACTAAATCTCTAAAATATTGGCATATTCCACTTATACTTTGATATCTCTAGACTGACTTCATGTGGAGGACTTCAATATTCATTTTTTAAAAATTCTTCATCATTCTAGGCCAAAACATTGGATGCCATTAACTTACCTTTTATTCTCATGCTTGAAAAGCTAAAACCCATCCTCTCCTGGGAAGATAAGCATTTCTGTTGGGGTCTTCCTGGGAGTGCTCATTAATGAAAGCTTCCCCATTTGTGTAATTCGAAAAATAAAAGAAAGTATAGGATGGAGTTTATCACTTTTATTGAAGAGAGTAGCTAAATTGGATGAGTTTTTAATATGAGACAAATATATCTGCTAACACAATCACAGGTTAAGGTTGATTTACCTATTTGTAGGCAGGAGTGTGCACATCTAAGATAGTCGTGATGGAGGAGAACAAGTACTTTTTTATTTTATTTTAATTGTTTTAATGTTTATTTATTTTTGAGAGAGAGAGAGAACCAGAGCATGATCAGGGGAGAGGTGGAGAGAGGGAGACACAGAATCCAAAGGAGGTTCCAGGCTCTGAGCTGTCAGCACAAAGCCCTACACAAGGCTTGAACCCACAAACTGTGAGATAATGACCTGAGCCAAAGTTGGACGCTTAACTGACTAAGCCACCCAGGTGCCCCAGAGAATAGGTACTTTCTGAGAGCAATAACTACCAAGAGGAGTTTAGAAAGAAATTGTAAGCTAATACTTTGTTTAAATCTGTTTCTATAAAGTTAGAGGGTTATATTGTTTGTAAACTTTTGATAATTAAATGTACTAAATGCAAATATAACTAAGTATTCATTCACATTTTAAAACATAATATTAAAGCCAGAGTTCACAAAGGAAAACATTTCCATAAACAAATTCATGTTTAAACTACTTCTGATGGTCCATTAGATAAACTTATATGCCATGCATGAAAGGTAATGTCTTTAATATAAATACAGTTTTCTTAAATCAGTGAAGAATTATGAAAAATTGGCCAATACTTTCACAAATAGTTCAGGATGAAATAATACAATAAAACCACAATAGTAAACTTATTAGTAATAAAAGAACTGTATTTAGTGAACTCTCTGGCTAATATTTAGTTTATCATGTTAAAGTGAAGATTTCCTTTCAGGTTCACCTTTTGGAGATCCTTTTATCGTTAATTATTTTCTCACATGTATAGTTTATTTTTGGTGTAATAAACCTTATAATTACCATTTATCTGTCTTGGAACAGTTCATTTTTTCATATTTATTTATTTATATTATTTTCCCTTAGTTAATTTTCGAGTTGGTCTTTTTTGGGATATCCCTTGATTCTTATAATAAAACAATAAAAGTGTATCCTTTCAATTTCCCATGTTGGAGAGATTAAGAAAGAGTAAATACTTTCTTAAACGTTATATAGTTGGAATATTAGAAACCTTGACATTTTTTTCAGTGCATAGTATTTTTGAGTAAAATACACAGTATTTTCTTCTGTAAGGACTTTACTACTCCCATAGTGTGTTTGAAGGATTTTAAATGTAAATAATTACTTTGACACGATACTATCATTTTCATATACTCACTTGATTTCTCCAAATACATGTATTCAGTTTTTACATCAAAAAATGTATATATACTTCTTTGGGTGCTATATGTTCTTTATAAAATATCATACACAGAATTTTAGTCTGACATATGTAGTTTCCTCTTTTTAGCAAAAAATTAATTTGTGTACTTTTCTTATATTTGAGGAGTTATAAATTCTATTGAACCTATAAATAAGGGAAACATGCAAGTGAAGATTTGTATGAATGTGTGCATGTATGCACTCATTTAGGTTTCTTCAATGCCAAAGTTCACAGGTACTTTGTTACAAAATAGCCACCACAGTAAGTCTAGTTAACAGAGGAAATTTGTAATGTTCTTAACATTCTTTTCGGTTGTCCTTCTTTGCACTTTCCCCCCTAACACATTGTTGTTGTTGTTGTTTCTGTTGTTGTTTTGTTTTTTTGTTTCCACAAAATGCTACACTATTCAAACACCCTGATTTTTAGAGTTCGAGGATGGTTGTGAAAGGGTAGGTTAATTCTCACAGAGTTCTAGGACCCTCCCGGAAAGAGAATCATTAAGACTCTAAATCTTTTCAGTTTGTAATTTAAGGTTATTGGATATTGCCCAAAGATTTTAGATGGCCCAGCTGAAATGGTTGGCAATCATAAACATGAAGATTTGTCTTCTAACCACCGCTTCTAAGATTAAGCCCATCAAAAGAAAAGAGGATTGTTATCAGGTGAATCAGGCTTAACCTTACCACCCAGATGCCTGATGAATCAACCTGAGGTCTGGGCACAGTATAATGGTAGGCAGCCAATACCTTCTCACTGACATGATGGACAAGCTTTCTAAGTTTTGATCTTCCATGTATTTTCAAAGTAAGGAGCTATGTAGCCTCAGTGTCCTGAGTGATTTTTAATTTGGGACTTCTTTCATGGGTATGCCACTGAGGGAGTAAGATCACCATCACTTGATAAACCACAATAAACTGTGCTAAGATCTCTTATGATTTATTGTTTAAAAACTGGGGACTAAGATTTATTCTCAGAAAGGATATTTGCAAATGATATATCCAATAAGAGGTTAAAATCCAAAATACATAAAGAAGTTATACAACTCAACACCAAAAAAACAAAAACAAAACAAAACAAAAAACCCACAAACAATCCTATTTAAAAATGGGCATAGGGCCTGAATAGACATTTTGCCAAAGAAGACATATAGACATAGAGCAAACACATGAAAAGATGCTCAACATCACTAATCATTAGAGAAATGCAAATCAAAACCACAATGAGATATCACCGTACACCTGTCAGAATGGCTAAAATTAAAAAGAAAAAGATAAGCAATAACAAGTGTAGGCAAGAATGTGGTAAAAAAGGAACCCTTGGGCACAATTGATGGCAATGCAAATTGGTGCAACCACTGTAGAAAATAGTATGGGATTTCCTCAAAAAATTAAAACTAGATATGCCATACTGTCCAATAATTCTACTGCTGGGTGTTTGCCCAAAGAAAATGAAAATAATAATCTGAAAAGTTATATGTATACCTATGTTTATTGCAGAATTATTTACAATAGTCATGATATGGAAGCAACTCAAGTGTTCATCCATAGATGAATGGAAAAGGACGATGTGAGATATGCACACATGTGTATATGTAAGATTTGTACACATAATGTATTATATATGTGTACATTACATATGCATTGTGTGTACATATATACACACACACTGTGTATACACACATACACACATGATAGAATACTACACAGTCACAGAAAAGGATGAGATCTTGCCATTTGTGACAACATGGACGACCTAGAGAACCTAGATGGTATTATGCCAAGTGAAGTAAGTCAGACCAAGAAAGACAAGCACCATATGATTTCATTCATATGTGGGATCTGAAAAACAAAATAAGTGAGTAAACAAACAAAAAGCAGAATCAGACTTATAAATACAAGGAACAAACTGATGGTTGCCAGTGGGGAGGTGGTGGGGGGAGGGGATAGGCAAATGGGTGAAGGGAATTGGGAGATACAGGCTTACAGTTATTGAATGAATTAGTCACAGAAAAAAAAAAGGGAAAGTGGGAATATAGTTAATGATACTGTAATACTGTTGCATGGTGACAGATGGCAGCTACACTTTGGTGAGCAGAGGATGACCTACAGAGTAGTTGGATTCACTTGTACATTGTATACTTGGAACTAAGATAACATTATGTGTCAATTACACTCTAATAAAAGAATAAGGATTTATTCTCAGAAAGAAGCCTTGTGAGATTTCTTTCCCTCCATTCTTTAAAAAAAGAATTAATTATGGGAATAGCAGGGACAAATCCTAGGTTCTTGTGGCCTTGTTTCTAATTTGACAGTGTCTTAGACAAATATAAATGATTATAGTGGAAACTGAGCCCATGGTTATTTGAAATCAAGGAAAAAGATTCACATTGAGGAGCTGGTTTTAGGTATAGTTGACGGTTTCAAGAAAGAAAATAGACTTCATCACAAGCTTGGCATGTGGACTTCTAAGCAAGAGGTTTGAACACTTTAAAAATCAGTACATTATTTGTAACTCAAACTAACTTTACAGATATTGAGAAAAATATAAGCTTTAAAACAACATAGGCCTATGGAATAAACATTAATTAAGTTAATAATTTATAGTACATTGAATTAAAAGCTAACATGGTCAAGGAAAAGACAAGGTTCTATATAGATTAAATGCAGATATATTAACAGAACATTATTATCTGGTCAGAGTAAACTGCAAAATGCACTTTGATGACATTTTAGAGTGAGTTTTCTTACTGTTTACGATCACCTCATCAAGGTATTAAAGAGAAAAGAGAAGAAATTGTTCCACTTCAAGAAATGCAAGCAACGCCATTACACAGATGAGTGAATGCCAACCATTTGTCCCTTTTCTTTATTATTCCAGGTTCCTCCCTTTTCCCATTATGCCTATATTTCATGGGTATTTTCTTCTTACACACACCCAGGCTGGTCTCAATATAGTTAATAAGTATAACATAATTGCACAAAAATTGCTCCTTTTCCTGTGTGAGTGACTGGCATACTGGCAAAATATATGTTACTTTATGTTCTCTATTCAAGATTATTCATATTAGAGTGTTGGAGATTTATTTTTCTACTAGCAGGATTAAATAGATAGTATAAAATGCCACCTATATCTTTTAAGTTAATTTTATAATCTCATTTTCTTAAGTTTAGGTCTTTAAAGAATAAATATCTCTGAAAAAATCATTTATCTAAAATTTTGCTAATTTCAGGGAATGGTAATATAGTTAAAAGTGGTAATAGAGGGCATAAGGCAGTAGATATGAAAAGAAGTGGCCATATTTAAGAGATAAGAAGAAATCAAATCAAAACAGCTTTATAATTGGTTGGAAGAGAATGAGAAAATAAAGAGGGATAATTTAAAGTTGATACCCAGTAAGGCTGGTGTAATATAAATTTGGATAGGAAAAATAGAGATTTATGAGGAAATATGATAAGCTAAGGTTTGAACATGTTAAGCTTGAGAGACCTGGGGGACATTCAAGTGACAGTTCAAACCATGACACTCTAAACCATTTTCACAAGACATCTGGCTAAATACAGGAGCGGGATTACACCATCATACAGTTACTATCACCAAGTTACTGGGTGGGATCATCACAGGAAGTTTAGTCAGAACAAGAGAAGATCTAATGCATAAACCTCTGAGACACAAATACATCATTGATTGGCAGAAAGTGAGGTTTGTCCCAAAAAAGAAGTCAGGGGAAGAGATCTTCCCACAAGACCTGGTAGTGAGGAACATGCATATTTGACAAATGGAAAGAATCCCACCATGGCTAAAGGTGAACATTCAGAATTCATATCTAAAGTAGAAAACTGAAATCCAAATGACTTATGGTCTCTAACCTCAGAGAAATTGATAGCCTGAACACCTTGGGTTAATGAGTTATTTTGTAAAGAGGAGAATATTGGACTGAGAAATTATTATCCATAAATCCCATTCAGAGGAAACTAAAATGCTATTGCTTTATTCTGTAAAATAATGACATAAAGGAACCGACTTGGAAAATTGACCAAGGCATTGAAATATATTAAAATTGTGACATAAGCATTTTTGAACAAAAATCGTTTTATTCTGGAGAGAGTTTCATTATTTTCCATTAGTGTTTTGAAGTTTTTTTTGTTTCCTTCTGCTTATATTCAGTGGTTTTTATTTCAACATATTTAATATAGACATCATAGGGTACAGTTACTGTTTCTTATGTTTCATAATTATCTATACTTCATAAAATTTAAAAATATTGGAGACATGTATGTATGCATAGTGTGCTACATCATTTTTTTCTATACATCATCTTTTTAAAACCAGGTCATTCTTCACTAAACTCTGATATGGGCATTGTTGAAATATTCACATTTTTGGCTATTACATTTTATTTTTTCCTTCTACTCTATCTTACACATGTAATTTATTTTATCTCTCAATAGTTTAAATGTGGTTTAACTTTTTAAATTAATGTTTCAGAATATGAAAAGCAGGAAATAAATTAAGAGAGGTCAGTTCTTTGAATTAAATAAAATTAACTCTTGGGAAAAAATCATAAATCTTTCATGGTGGCTGAATACAGAGTGCTTAACTCTATTAATTTGTAGACATAATTGAAAATAATGAATAATGCTTCCTCTAGATTGGGATATACGTTTTGAAAGAAAGTAAGACTTTTCCTTAGTTCAAACACAGATCTTAAAATTTATTATGGTTTTCTGTTTTTGTTTGTTTGTTTGTTTGCAAAAATTAGTTTTCAAGTGCTCTGGCTACAAATTTTAGGTTACATTTATAATAAATTATATTCAGTAAGAAGTACAGCATGCAGTAGACTTCAGGAAAAGATACTGACTAGGTGCCCCTAAGTTGTACACCTTATAATTTCTTTCTTTTTCTTTGTTTCATATTATCTGCTTTTTCATAATGTGATTTTTTTCCCCTTTCTGAATTCACGTACACAGGAAGAAAGAATTCAGAGATCGACTTATAGTTTCCTACTTCAAATCAATATATACTAGGTTCTGTTGTCCTCCTCATAATGAAAGAATTATAATTCAGGAAACCCCTCCAAGTAAGATAACATCATTTCAGATATTATGTACAACTTAAAAACAAGTATAATACTTTTAAATGTTCAAGCAAAAATATTTATTAAAAGTGACTACTCCAAGGGCACCTGGGTGGCTCAGTCTGTTGAGCATCGAACTCTTGATTTCGGCTTAGGTCATAATTCCACGGTTGTGGGACCAAGCCCTGTGTCAGGCTCCACACCGAGCGTGGAGCCGGCTTAAGATTCTCTCTCTTTCTCTCTCTCTCTCTCTTTCTGTGCCTCTCTCTCTCTCCTTCTCTGCCTCTTTCAATCTCACTCTCTCTAAAAAAGATAAATAAAAGCAAAAAACAAACCAAAACACCCCAAGAAGTGACTACACCATAAACTCTGTCAACTAACATTGTAAAATATGACACCAAAATTCAGCAAATATAACATAATTGGACTCTTTTGTGTGCTTTCAAATATACCGTATATAAAAGGTCATATCTATTATCTGTCATCTATCTAGCTAATATATAAAAGCTGTTTAAACAAATCCTCTTGTCCTTGAACTTACTACTTAGTTCCTTCAAAAACAAGGCATACTCTTTAAAATGTGATATAGTATTGATGTGACGGTTTTCTTGGTCCTGACTCTGATGTAGAAACAACCAACATGGGGTGCCGGGGTGGCTCAGTGGGTTAAGTGGCTGAGGGTGGCTCAGGTCATGATCTCACTGCTTGTGAGATCAAGCTCCCCATCAGACTCTGTTGACGGTGTGGGGTTTGCTGGGATTCTCTCTCTCTTTTAAAATAAATAAATAAACTTAAAAAAAGCACCAACTAAAACATTTCATTCACGTCATAAAGTATGTGATAAAGTCTTATTTCACAATAGATATTACTTATCAGAAAATAAAGTTCATGTGAAAATAATGACTTGGTTATGAATTGATCCTTTAAAACATCATAAATAGGTCAAACTGGTTTATTTGATTTTTGAAAATATGCTTTATTGTAAGAATTAGCACTAACCTCAAGTAGTCCGATCTTACTCCCTCTGGGCGTGTGGCAGGATAATGCTTCCCCACCTCCCTGAGGTCAGATGTGGCCACACAACTTACACTGGCAATGAAATATGAATGCTAAAAGTTTGTGACATCGTTGCCATAAACTTGAAGACAGAGTAAGTGCATCCTTCTCTTGTTCCCCCTTTCCTCTGCCACAGTTACCCTCAGGTCATGGTTCAGATCATGATTACTTCATTTGCCTGTGCTTATGATAAGGATCATGAGAAACATGTCACAAGAATGGAACTATAATGTTTATCTTTGTTATCAAAGCAGAAGGAAATGTGTTATAACAATATTACTCGTTCCTTTCATTTACTTTGAAATATATTTTTACGCTAAAATAAAACATTCCCATAGTGAATAGTTGTAACAAAGTACTTATGTCAGAACTAATGATTAAAATGGTACATTTGTGCGTTCATGAAACAAAGTCTCATTTATATTTATAAAATGAAGGATAATATATAACTTTAGATACTGAGACTTTACAATTTGATTAAAGCTTAAAATGCACAAAAATATTTATTCATTGACTCACTGGTTCAAAAGATTCATTAATTTTAAATGAGCTAATATGTGTAAAGCATTTGCAACAAGGCCTAACACATATTAAGAACTATAAAACTGTTAGCTGTTATTATTATTTTTCATTTGACAAATACTTATCGGGTCCAATTTAATATTGTTTTAGGCCTCAGAAATATATCACAGAACAAAATGGGAAAAAACATTGCCATTGTGTACCTTGTATTCTTTTAGAATCAGACACATGATTCTGAAAAACAAGTGACTTATATAAAATTATTATGAAATAAAATTAAGCATGTGGGAGGATTGGGGAGTCTATTGTTGCAAGAAGGGCATTCAGTTTTAAATACATAGAAAGGGATGGTTTTATTCAAAAGGCAAAATTGGTCCAGATCTTAGAGTGGTCCAGCTATCTAGGTCTCTTGAGGAAATAGCTTTCTAAGTACATGGGCTACAGGATCAAAGTGCATTAGGTGGAGGGTACCTGGCAATGAGAATGAAGCAAGGTGGCCAGGACAGCTGGCTTCTAGTGAGCAAGAGAGAGAATAGTGTAGTACAAGAAGGAAAGATGGAACCCATCTGGCTGTGGGTCAGATCCTGGAAGGATTCCTGGGTTGGTCAGATAATTTAGATTAGTTCACTATGCACAGAAAACCACGGATAGGTTAAAGCATGGGATAGACTGATGTGGTTTATATTTTGAAAGGTTCACTCTACTTGTTTATGTTAAGTAGAATGTAAAGGGATAAAGACCTGAGGAGGTGAGATTAAAGGTCATTACAGTAGCTTGGACAAGGTGGTAACAATGCATGTCGTAAGAAGTGTTCAAGCATCGGTATATTTTGAAGAGAGAACAAACAGTATTTGCTGATGGAATGAATGTAGAAAATGAAGAAAACCAAAGGAATCAAAGGTCAAGTGTTCTTTAACTGAGATGGGGCACATTGTGGAGGAAAGTGTTTGGCAGAGAAATGTCAGCTTGTCCTAACTTCTTCATTAAAACTTTGTTTGATACCTTAATTAGAGATGTGTTTTCACGGCCTGGGTTAGTAGGACATGAGTAGGACGTGTTATCTTGGCTAAAATGAACACAGGCAGGATCAGAAACAGGAAGATTCTGTGAATTTTTTTGTCTTTGTATAGGATCCTCCCCTGTCTCTCCAAGTTATCACGAATCACCCAGGACACTGTCAGATTTGTTTGGTCCCATTGTTAATCTTCTTGCCTTTTTTACATTGATTCGCCTTCTGCTGACATTAAATACCATGTCGGAGTAAGAATCATTCTCAACGAGTTTTTTTTACATTCATTTTCACCTGATTTTTCAACCATAGTATACGTTTTCCCCCCTTATAATGAAATAAACCACAGATCAATCCAATGTTTAATAAAAATGGATAAAGTTACAGATATATTGAAAAAATGTAAGTGACTCTTTCTATTGGCTTTAAATGTGGAGAGAATAACAACATACAGTGTAAAAGAAAGAATAGGTAATATTGCATACAGAATTACCTTTTAAAAAAACATTGTAAACTAATTGTCTGCCAGCTGAATAGTTCCTCCAACATATCTGCCCCCTTAGGCAGTTATTAATGAGAAGCTCCAAGGGGCCAAAACTTTAACCTGCAGTCATCACTTCATAGCTACTTATCCCTATCTGCTTTTACAACACACTGAGTGAATTGTTTGGTGGACACAACCCGTGAGGAGAGTCTTATATTTATTCAATGGTTAGAATTTCTGATTGTTCCCAAATTTCTTTGGAGCCTAGAGAAGCATTAGGTTCCACGAAGTAATGAAAAAGGCATTGTCTCCCCACACTGTCAGTCACATGTCTCTAATGCTCCAGAACAATTCTGCTTATGCTCAGTTTCACAAAGGATCTTTGAAAGTGTTCTGTCATAATTGCTCTAATTCCTGTATCTTTAGCTGCTACATATCACTTTAAGGGAATTTGTGGGTGACAAGAGTCATTTAAAACCCTCCATTCTTATCGTTTCTTCACCCTGATCCATTCCAAGAGATAAATAAGTTTGTTTGCTGATTAATTATGGCAAACATATTTGTATATGTAAATCATTTGCTTTCTCTGGGATCTTAAATTTGATTAAAATTTAAATAAAATATAACATGTGCAAGGTATTTTAGAATGTAATATTTACATGATGCCACTTGTGAGTAAAGTCACAAATTCTTATATTGCTAAGAAAATTGTTTAAAAAATTATTCTTTTCAGACATACAGATGGCTAACAGACACATGAAAAGATGCTCACCATCACTCATCATCAGTGAAATACAAATCAAAACTGCAATGAGACACCACTCACATTTGTCAGAATAGCTAAAGTTAACACGGGAAACAACAGATGTTGGTGAGGATGCAGAGAAAGGGGAACCCTCTTATATTGTGGGGATGCAAACTGGTACAATCACTCTGGAAAACAGTATCAATATTACTCAAAAAGTTAAAACTAGAACTATCTTGTGACCCATCACTTTCACTACTAGGAGTTTATCCAAAAGATACAAAAGTACTGATCCGAAGGGACACATGCACCCCGATGATTATAGCAGCATTATCAACAATAACCGAATTATGGAAAGAGCCCAAATTTCCACTGACTGATGAATGGATAAAGAAGAAGTGAGATATGTATACATATACATATACATATACATATACATATACATATACATATAATGTATATTTTCATAAATATAGTATCCAAAATATATAAAGAACTTACAAAACACCGCACACAAAAAATTAATAATCCAATAAGAAATGGGCAGAAGACATGAATAGCCATTTTCCAAAGAACACATGCAGATGGCCAGTAGACACATGAAAAGATGCTCAGCCTCACTGACCATCATGGAAAGAATTTGCTTTGATACACTGAGATATTCGTACCTACCTGTATACAATGCCTTAGTAATTTCTGTTAGTATCTTTATTTTTTACTTATCAATACTATTATCTGAAGGGGTACTGAAGCCTTAGTGGCATGCATTATCATGTTCAAAGACACCTGTCTATTAACTGAGCTGGCATTTGATCTAATAACTCTCTAATACCAAAGTCCATTCTTTTACACTTTAGCATGCTGCCAAACAAACAAAAAAGAGGCAATGAAACACCAATCTGTTAATAAAATGGTGGAAGCAATTCACAAACCTAAAAAAGAGAATATGAAAATTCAATAAATATACACAAAACCTGTAGTTTTGTGAGATTCAAGGGAAAAGCTATGAAGATAATAGTAAAGGCTATTTGTCACTAACCAATTGGCTAACATTAACACCAAAGTTTAACGATATTGTGATGGAACAGGAAATGTCGTACACTGCAGAACAGAATGCAAATCAGTATTGAAGTTTTAGTACAGCTTAATTTTTATCAAAAGCCGAAACATATGTTGTGTTATTTGATCCAACAATTCTACACTTCTTGTTTAGGACTCTGATCTTTGGAAATAATAAGAAAGTTATCTAAATAGGTATGCCAACAACCATATCACAATACTATAAAAACAAAAGTGATCTAATTAAATCTGGTTATATATATATTTACACATATATATGATACATATGTATATATATACTGTATATATAACATTTGTATATTATATATATAATTACATTTATAATTCCATTATACATACATACATACATATACATACATATATATGTGTATATATTTATTTATATTTATATTGGTAAAGTAAAAATGCTTAGTCATACATAGGTCATATATGGCAATTGGGTCTCTTAGGTATAAACTCTACTTTTATGTTTTAAATCGGAGTCGTGGCAGCTCTCCACGTTGCCTAGCTTGCTATAATTTGACTACCTTTGAGCAAAATTCTTTTGAGTTGAGGAGATAATACTGCCTTTCTTGTTTGGCTGCCTAGAAAATCACCAAATTTTAGTATTTCTGGGAATTATATATATGTATTGCATATTTTAGAAATAACTCTTTACTGGATGTCAAATTACAGACGAAAATTATTCCATATTCCAAAAGAACTTAGAAACAATTGTCTTGTTATTCAGGGGGATCACATACTTCTTGACCTGTTTTGTTTAAACTCTGCTCCCTGTAATAAATTATTTCTAAATAAGACAAAAACCAATGTTAACTACACTCCTTTTTCTACTGAAATTGAATACAGAAAACTTCTGAAAATTATTTCCAGCAATCTTTAATTGCTTTTTCTTCTGTTTGCGGCCTGTAAGCTATCTAGTGATACATTTTTCCTGAATTAGCAATCGCATTTTGAACACTTCTACTGCCACTGCCATGGCTGATCACAAGCAGAAAGAACAGCTGTCATTTATCTCGGTAACTCAAGAGACAATTGACTATGACTTTAACTTACACTGGACTGGTTGTTTGAAATTGGTCAAATTGTTGGAGATGTTCTGTTTAAGCAATCTGATTTTTGTAAGAACGGTAATCTTCCTTTTAGAGATAATGGTTCAAATACATTGACTAATAAATGGATAAAAGATAATCTAACAAGATACTTAATATTGTATTTCTGAAGAATAAAATTTTTATTATGTTTTAATGTTTATTTATTTATTTTGAGAGGGACGGGGAGCACAGGACTGGGAGTTGCAGAGAGAGAGGTAGAGACAGAGAATCCCAAGCAAGCTCTGCACTGATAGCATAGAGCTCGAAGTGGGACTTGATCCCACAAACAGTGAGATTATGACCTAAGCTGAAATCAAAAGTTGGACACTGAACCAACTGAGCCACCCAGGGACCGCAGAATACAAGATAGATTTTAAATTAAATATTGCAAAATTCATGGACTACACAGATGTCTATGTCTTATATGTCTCATGTTAATTTACTCTGTAGACATAATAGGAAGAGTTTTCAGAATTTATGTTCTGATATCAAATTCATCTGGATTCACTCCTCTACTAACTGGCTGACAATGGGTGACTTACTTAAACACGCAGCACTACAGTATTCTATTTTTAATTTAAGGTGTTTGTATAATAAGGCAACCTACATTAAATGGAGTTTTCAGGAAAAAAAAATAGTTCATACAGAGAGATTAGCAAACAACCACTAAATTTTGCAATAGCTCAACACATTGTAACTATGAATCTCAAGATCATTCCAGTAATGATCATGAAGATACTGGAAGACTAAAACAGAAATACTGAGGAATGCACTAAAGTGTAAGAATTCCAACTTCCACTGAAAAGTATATTCAAAGGTCATATAAAAAGGCCAATGCAAAAAAAATGTATTAACATATTTTAAATGTTTTATTTTATGAAGAAAATGCACTAATTTGTGCAATAGAAAGTAAACAAGAAGATACATTTTGTTCGAGGAACTTACAAAGAGTTCTTATAAAATTAAATTATCTAAAAAGGAAATAACAGCTCTTTTGAGACATAACTCACATGCCACAAAGTTCATCTTTTAGAAGTGAGCAATTTAGTGTTTTCTAATATATTCACAGGGCGACACATTCATCACCATTGTCTAATTCCAGGATATTTTGCTGACCCCAAAAAGAATGGGTATGACCCATTATAAGGTCCTATACATTTTAAGTCCCTCCAATATTCCCCTTCTCTTCTCTCAAGCCCATAACAAACATTATCATACCTTCTGTCTCTATGAATTTGTGACTCATAGAGTCACAAAAAAAAAGTATGTGACTCATACTCTGGACACTTCATATAAATGGGATTATAAAATATGATATATTTGGTGTCTGGCTTTTTCACTTACTATAATATTTTCAAGGCTCATCATAGTATAGCATGTGTCCATACTTCATTTTCTTTTATGGATGAATAATATTCCATTGCATGTTTATTCCATGTATATTATACATTCATTAATTAGTAGACATAAATGTGTCCATTTTTTGATATTATGAATAATGCTGCTATAAACATTTGTGTACATGTTTCCTTGTGGCCACATATTTTCATTTCTCTTGGGTGTATACTTAGGAATGGAATTGCTTGTTCATACAGCAACTCTATGTTGTAAGACACACTGTTAATTATAATTCAAATATTTAACTCCATATCTCTAAATAAATAAATAAATAAATGATGACCTGCAATTCAACCGTGGTAACAGGAATCAAATCTACCACTAAGCACAGGGAAAGATCTATGCCCTTGAAGAAACTGAAGTCCTGTTATGTTGTAAAAGGACAGACAGTGAAGAGGAAGGGGCTTTCAATGACATAGTTTCTCTTTCCTGTTGTAAAAGTTTCCTGTTCTAAATAATACCTCACAACTGAAAAAATACATATTAATTTAGAGGATTTTCCCTTAATTACAGAAAGTTTCCTGTTCTAAATAATACCTCACAACTGAAAAAACACATATTAATTTAGAGGATTTTCCCTTAATTACAGAGGAAAAAAAAGGGATACAGTTTTATGACTCATATAAAATTAAGAGTTATTATCATCATCACCATCCTCATCATTATCACTTTACAATTTGCCATCGGCCAGTCATGAAATCAAATAAAGCAAAACAATTACCGAATTCCATAGCAGGTATTATATAAAAACATATGCTTTGTGATATCAAACCTCAAGTTTTTATATGGCCTAAAATGCAAGAATATTCTACATGGAGTGTCTCTATCCCTGATAAGAAGAATATGCTATTTCTACAGTCAGAACTGTTCATTCCTGTTTGTATCAATGTGCAGAGGGAATATTTGTACCATTCTAGGATTGACTTTATTCATTGCAAATATTAGAATATGAGTCCTTCGTGTAAAACTTTGGTCCTGGACCGGGTTTTTGAGTAAAATTAATAGTAACATAGTCAGGAGATGATGCCATAATCTACTAGTGGATCAAATGTAGCTACCTCAGCTTGGGTTAGAATAAGCTTGTGCAGTTTGAGGAACTGAATTGAGTCCATTTTCTCCTCATCTTTTTGTACAGAAGCCTTGTTGACAATAGCTATTATAAACTGATTCTGAAGTGCATTCAAAATATCAGATGCCAGAAGAAAGAAACACATGTATTTCATCTGTTCTCCATTTTTATAAGTTTAGTTCACTCTGTGTGTAGGACTGTATTCATTTGAAAACCATCTGAATAGGGTTCTATGTTCTATAGCCATTTTGTTGAAAATGCAGAGACATGTTAAAGAGAATAATGAGCTTCCCTCATCTAATCCAATTCTCTTGCCTTTTATTATCAAAGATACTTGTTTTGTAGTAAACTTTTAAAAGTATAGCAATAGAAAAGTTTATCACTAATACATGTATGAAGAGTTTTCTTAAAATGAAGACATCTTGAGGTCAGCAGTCTGAAATCAAGATGTCAGAAGGGCTTCACTCCCTCAAAAGCCTAGAAGAGATACCTTTCTTTGGCTCTCCCAGCCTGGTGTCCCCTGACGTTCCTTGGCTTACGGCTGTATAACTCCAATAGCTTCCTCCACTTTCACTTTTCTTTTGCATCAATGTGTTTCTTCTCAATGTTTCTCTTACATAGATGCTTATTCTGGGATTTAGGGCCCATCTGGATAATGATGTTGATCTCATCTCTAGATTCTTGATTTAATTATATCTTAAAAGATCCTTTTTCAGGTTAAGACTACATTCACAGGTTGCAGAGATTAGATAGGGGACATATTTATTTGGGGGGGGTGCATATCTTTCCATTCACTGATCACTATATTAATCTCTACGACCATAGAATTGTTGTGTCTTTTTAAAAAAATGTTACGTAACTGAAATCATACCTTAAGGTACTCATTTGTGGCTGCCCTGTTTCACTAGATTTTATATGTGTAATCTTTTATCATGTTGTCTCATAGAGAATCATTTTATTTTCAATGTTATTTAATCAATTGTATGAATATATCATAAATAGTATATACATTCTTCTTAATGCACATTGGAGTCATGTCCAGGTTAAGGCTATTGTAAACATTATTAAAATAATCATTCTTTTGGGGCACCTGGGTGGCTCAGTCGGTTAAGCATCCAACTTCGGCTCAGGTTATGATCTCACAGTTTGTGGGTTCGAGCCCCAGGTTGGACTCTGTGCTGACAGCTCAGAGCCTGGAGCCCGCTTTGGATTCTGTATCTGCTTCTCTCTGCCCCTCCCCTGCTAATGCTCTGTCTCACAAAAATAAATAAACGTTAAAAATTAAAAAAAAAAAATCTTTCTTTCTTTCTTTCTTTCTTTCTTTCTTTCTTTTTTAACGTTTATGTATTTATCTTGAGAGAGACAGAGACAGCACAAGTAGGGGAGGGGCAGAGAGACAGGGGGAGAGAGAGAGAATCCCAGGAAAGCTCCACACTGCAGAGCCTGACGTGGGGCTTGAACTCACAAACCTGAGAAATCATGACCTGAGACAAAACCAAGAGTTGGACTCTTAACCTACAGAGCCATGCAGGTGCCTCAATCATTCTCATTTTCTAGAACATATAATCACAGGTTTTTTTTTTATTCTTTCAAAGACCATATATGCCAATCCCTAAATCTTGGAATCAAATGAACTTGTTTCTATTTTCTAACATTTCATTTGGTATTCACTTACTTGTTATTGTTTGACACTATGCTCTGCAGTTTTTGACTGAAATACATGCATCATAAGCAAATCCTTAAAGATAACTTGAGTGTAAGCTATCATTTTCCAGAGTTGATTACGTTTGATTCTTGGTGGCAGGAAGGCTAGTTATTCCATTGAAGTTTTGAGCTGATTTAAATCTAAGGCTTTTTGTTTCTTTGCCTTTACTTTAAGCTTTAATCTTTAAGTGTATGAACTGAAAGTCTGAGGTGTCTACCAAAACTACTTCTTAGTGAACCTGAAAGATTAATACTAATTTTGCAATACACATAATATTCAGAGAATCTGCTCAGTTTCTCAATCTTTCCTGCTACATTCTTCTTGGCTTCCCTGTTTCTATAGTGTTTTACAGGGAAATAATTCCAGGATCTTTCAGATTTTTTCAGTTAATCATTCTCCGGTGCATATATACGGGCACACATATGCATATACATTTATGCATGTATGATATATGATTTTCAAATTCTTTGTAAGTGGTTTGGTGTTTGATATTTCTATAACTAGAAGTCAGACACCTTCCAGCAACTTTAAATCATAAAGCAGTCCCAATTCAGTAATTGGAATGCTCATACTAAGATATTATTCAAAACTTTGAACTTGATAGATCATTAATTATTCTCCCCCTAAACAGCTTGGATCTGCTTCAGGCTGGAAGCTGGCTCTGATTAAATGTGGGTTGATCCTTCTGCCCTCATCTCTCTTCCAGCTCACTGCTTCTCTGATTTCTTGCTGCTAATCTGTTTAGATTCTGGTCAGAGAAGGGAAAGAAAGATAAATGTATATATATATATATATATATATATATATATTTCAAATAAGTAATGCACGTGACAATTATGTTTCTTGGTATCAAAAAATAAAAATGAAAAAATATGCCGAAGAAAGAAAGAAAGAAAGAAATCCAAATTCCAAGCCAGTGAGAAATAAAAATTAGAAAAAAAAGCCATCTTTTAAAAGACAAATTATTTAGTATTAGCTATATGAATTAATATGTTAACAAATATGCCATTGATGTATCTGCATGCAATATTCAATTCTAAGTGCATTCTGCTTTCCTAGGTAGCCTAGTAAAATCTCAGTAAAATCTGCATCTAAAAAGGAGGTTTCCTGGAATCTCAGAGATAAATCCACAAATTTAGTCCAAATGCCTTCAATAAGAGGAAACACACTCACACGCACACGGGAGCACACACACACAGACCTTTCAATTAATCTCCTTTAGGTAAAATGGGAAGAAAAATGTTACTTTTCTGATTTCTTTAAACAGCCAACAACACACACACAAACACAAAAACAAAGAATATTCTTCTTTTTCAAAACTTTTAATTTATTTATTTGGAGAGAGTGGTGAGGCGGGGGGACAAAGAGAGAGAGAAAGATGCAGGGGCTTAAACTCAGGAACCGGGAGATCATGACCTGAGCTAGAGTCAGATGCTTAACCAACTGAGCCAACGCGGGTGCCGCAAAATCCACAGAATATTCTTTTTTTTTTTCAACGTTTTATTTATTTTTGGGACAGAGAGAGACAGAGCATGAACGGGGGAGGGGCAGAGAGAGAGGGAGACACAGAATCGGAAACAGGCTCCAGGCTCTGAGCCATCAGCCCAGAGCCCGACGCGGGGCTCGAGCTCACGGACCGCGAGATCGTGACCTGGCTGAAGTCGGCCGCTTAACTGACTGCGCCACCCAGGCGCCCCTACCCACAGAATATTCTTAAATTGTAGCTTGTGGAACACAATGCTGGATGTGAATGTTAAAAGAGAACATTTAAATAGCTGACTGCATAATTTAATAACAGGACCTGTGGTGGAGACTTTTTGCTCTCCACCACAAATCTGTTCTCACTCTTTGGTATTTGAGTTATGTCTCTTCATATCCCAGACTCTGTCTGATCACAGACTGCACCACATTCCCTCTAGAATATACTAGTCATGAAGCTAGTTCTTACCATAGAGGACGGGACGCACGCTGACGAGCATTATTTCCAGGAGGAAGTTTTTAGAAATCAATGTTCCTCCTTCATACACTCTATTCCATTGCATCATCAGCTAACAAAAAGAGATGCGGGGGTTGGTAAATGCACAGCAAACAGGCTGCCGTCTAGAAACATAATGCAGCAGGAGGTGCTTGTTTGCTACAGCAGCCTTGAAATGTTATGTCAACAGAGACACAGTTCTCATTTTAAACTGCCAAAATTAAGAAATTATTTGTTATAGGGGCGCCTGGGTGGCTCAGTTGATTAAATGTCTGACTTTGGCTCAGCTCATGATTTCGCGTTTTGTGAGTTCGAGCCCTGCGTGGAGCTCTGTGCTGGCAGCACAGAGCCTGGAGCCTGCTTCTGCTTCTGTGTCTCCCTCTCTCTCTGTCCCTCGCCCCACTCGTGCTCTGTCTCTGTCTCTCAAAAATAAATTTTAAAAAATTGAAAAGTTAAAAGAAATTGTCATAAAAATATGCATCAAATTAACTAATTTGATATATAAAGTCTATTTGCTCCAGAGCTTTGCTATTTTATCTTAATACAGGCACACAATATCTTATCCAGTCTTTTTAGATAAATGGTTTGGGTTCAAGAACTTTGTAGATTTTCAAAGATCGCATATACTCTGTAATCAGGAGCTTTTTTACTGGGAATGTGAGGGAGCACACTCAAATCAAAAACAATTTCTCTGGTGAAATATGTGAATATTCACATGAAGTAAAATCAAAACCATAGTTTCATTTGAGTTTATGACAAATTTCCCATAAAATGTGTTTTGCCTCCTAACTTACATAATTGCTGGATTTTGAAATTTCAGCTTAAGGAGTTGACCTTGAGTTCAATATTTAAAGAAAGGATAATAGCAATATATTATCTCAACATTTTTAAGTTTACATATTATGTTAAAAGTAACAGCAATAATGTTTGAGGGTGAATCTGTACAACTGACATAACTTGACTTTCCAAAGTGCTTAAGCATTAGAAAATGTCAAGATCTGTAGAAACCAAAACCCACAATCTTTGAAAAAGGCATTGTATCTCTGAATTATAAGAATTAGAACACTTTAATGACTTCTTAGAAGCCAACCAAGGATGATTTAGCAAATCACCACCCAGCAAAAACAAGTACATCCTCTTACAAACACAGAGATAATGTTTCTCATCATATGTCACTTGTGTTTATAATTTAAAAGATTTTAAAAACATACTGACATTTGCATTCTTCTGACACCAACGTTATTTTTAATGACATGGTGTCATGTCACATACAATACAGGATGCAAGATCCAGAGACTGAAAAACAACACATGATTTCCCCTTAATTTGAATTTATGTACGATGGGAAAGAATGGAAACGATTCGAGAAGGCTAAGTTCTAAATACATTTACCAAATGAAAAGATCAGGCTAAGCCCTGCACATAATAAGTTTGAGAAACCTCTTGAAGCCAATGAGGCTAAAATGTTTACATAAGTCAAAGATTGTTGAATATATATAGTTAAAACTTTGTTTGAAATATTTAAAAATCATGCAAGTCTAAAAATTACAAACAATAATTAAAATAGCTTAAAAAGTTTTTTTTAAACTTCATATGGTTAAAAGATCGAACATTGGGAAAGTATGGTGACACAATGAGCAGAATTTTGTAATAAAATCAAAATTTATGTGTTTTTTAGTGTCTAGGCACATCACAATTATATAGATCTTGTAGCAATAACTTCCATAATAGTAGTAATATTTTTCATTGTGGTACCATTATTTTGAAATGTACACCTATATCAACCAATTTGAGTACCATTATTTTTCTTACTATCAGTCACAAGGAGTAAGAGCATATTAGTTTGTAGTAGACAAATGAAAGTATTACATTAAAGATTACTCATCTTTAAGAAATCGTTTGTATATGCATATTAGTAATGTCATTAAATACATTTTTACACTTAACATTTATCCAGATATTTACCAACCAAAAATTAGTCAGAAGTATGCTTTCCTTTGTGGTCGTGTTACCTTTATGTGGTCTGCATACTGGTATACTATTGAATATATCATGGGGATTACTTTTCCAACTTAACTTGTTAAAAAAAATCTAAGTTCTAGGTGCTTAGAGCTAGGCTCAACCAGTTGAGCATCCGACTTCGGCTCAGGTCACGATCTTGTGGTTCGTGAGTTTGAGCCCCATATTGGGTTATGTGCTCACAGCTCAGAACCTGCTTCTGATTCTGTGTCTCCCTCTCTTTCTGCTCCTCCCTGGTCGTGCTCTCTCTCTCTCTCAAAAATAAACATTAAAAAAATTTTAAAAATTTAAGTTCTAATTATAGACGCATTTTAATCCAATTAAAATTTCTCTATAAAGCTGTAATGACCTCTAATTATATAAGCAGGTTTTCAAAACGTTTAACAGTTTAATGAATAACTGATGTAAGAAGCAAAATGGAAGTCCTGATATTGAGGTATAAATAAAATAATTTTGATTCAAATATTATATGTATATGTAAGTATATACATATTATAATAATCATAAATATATATCATATAACAATATATTACACATGATATATATGTGTGTGTATATATATACATTTCATTCCTAAACTTACCTTAGTAACACATATCACCAGCCCTTTCAAAGGCTGCCCTTGTTTATACCTTTACCTATTCTCATATGTAGACATGTTGTCCTGATGGATACATAAGCAGATCAACATTTTTATTTTATCTAGGCTTCTCAAGGGTTTTTTTTTTAATGTTTATTTATTTTTGAGAGAGAGAGAGAGACAGAGCGTGAGTGGGAGGGGCAGAGAGAAGAGGGAGACACAGAATCCAAAGCAGCTCCAGGCTCTGAGCTGTCAGCACAGAGCCGGAAGCAGGGCTTGAACTCATGAGCCACGAGACCATGACCTGAGCTGAAGTCGGACTCTTAACCGACTGAGCCACCCAGGTACCCCTAGACTTCTCAAGGTTTTTAACATATTATTTTACCATCCTAGTTTGCTTTTCAGTGTGACATTGTAATTTTAATTTCTTTTTCTTTTCAGAAAGATTTTATATTTTAATTAGAAATGAAGAAAAAAATGTATCTGTTTGGTCTCAGAAGCTAGTCTATTTCAATGCTTTGGGGGGAAAACTCCATGAACTCCTATACAAATTATTATATTGAAGAAAACCAAGCTGAATATTTGAGGGCTATTTCTAAAATCTATTGGTTTTGAACTATTAGAGCTCAGCTAATTAAAGTTTTAGTTAAATGTATAGTGATTAAGAAATATTCATTTTAATTTAATCCACTTTTCAAGGTTAATAGGACACACTTATTTTTAAATGAAAACATTGAACATTGCTCATAGCAACATTATTCTTAATTACAATAAACTCTAGTTCTTATATTATGCATCAAAGCTACTTCTTACATTACTCATCCCTCCTAGGAGGTCAAAAATTGTAAGGGCAGTAGCTTGCTAATCCTTTGAGGTTTTTCATTAAGCTAAATTAGGCTACAGGTTTAAGCAAAATAAAAAACAAACTTTCTGAACTTAATGATAAATACAAAATTTATAAAATTTTTACAAAAGTCGCTTTAGTCTCTCAAATAGCTTTATTTTATCACTTTTTCTATTAGCTCTTTTTCAATCAGTTTTCAAAACAAAACAAACAAAAGCAATGGTAGGAAGAGATAGGTAAAGCTAAAAGTCAAATTGCCACCTTTCCAAGAGTTGTATTACTTTTGGTCCCATCATCCTTTATCTTTACTTTTATTTACTTTTTGTGGATGTTTTGTGGGATGTCCCCACATTATTAAGATAGGTGTTGAGGACTTGGTAGTTGGTCTAAAGCCTTGCTAAATGCTGGGTTGTAAAGATGGCTTGGTCTGCAAATTACTTGTCATTTTCTTTGTTCGTCTACTTTTTCTCCAGTTGAAAAACTACTTCCTAGAGAAATTATATATGGTCAAAATAAGTTATTTTCTTTTTTTTTTTTCTGCAGCACATAGGATAATATAAGCCATAGGCTTAGTGAGTCATAGAACTAAAATAGGCAAATCCCTCAAATAGAAATAGTTCCTTCTTATTGGCTAAAATGACTTTATTTCTTAAATTAGATGTACAAGTTATCTCCTTAAATGATTTATAATTTCTAAATTATCTACATTTCTAAACACCTGTATAGGTGTTTGGGTGATCTGCTTCAGTGTGAATGATTCTATATCCATCTATATCTGTCTATCTATCTATCTATCTATCTATCTATTTATCTATCTATCTATCATCCATCTATCTATCTCTATCTACCTATCTAGTTTTAATTTCTAATAATCTAAATCAAATTTTTTAAATACAATAATAATTAGAACCTTTAGTAAATCCATAAAAAGTAATTACTGAGAACCTTCATCATATACGACACTTTCTTAAACTAATGCAAAAGTCATCCAGTTTTACTTCTCATTAACCTTTTGGTTAAACAACAAAGCTGTTTCCTGATAATGTCGGCATATGTCCTACTGCACCAAATATTACCTTCTTAATTCTGGAATGTGAAAGACATCAATTTCTATAACTTTAGAAAAATGAAGAGACTTATGCTCTATGACATGAGATTTTCTACATGTCCCAAATATATTCATCTTTTGATTATTAAGCTGTATTTTCAAACATTTAGGTGCAGTGACTGATTTGTTACACTGTTGTGGAGATGACAAAATCTCTAATAAAAGGACCATTAATGTTATATTTTATTTGTCAGATTGAGGAGCAAGAGCTGAGAAAGTAGAGGGAAACTCAGATATAAGTGCAGAAAATTATGCATGGAGACACCCAAGGTAAGAAGGGCATTAAGAACTGGGAGAATATGGAGAAGGTAGTAAGAATGTAGAAGACTAACATTATTCATGTCACAATTTGTTGTGGTGTGGTCATAGAAAGTCTTAGCATTTCTATCCCTTCCAAGTTATTTCAGTTTGATTGTAGAAGCATTAGCTCTGTGTGATTCTTTTTTTTTTAATTGTGATCATCAGCTAAAGAAGATATCCCATACAAACCTGGTTTTCTTTCTAATAATCACAGGCATTAAGCAACAGTAGTAAATACTAATAGATTGCGTGAAACAAAATATACTACCTATTTTCCCAATATTGTCTTCATAAATATATATGGCTGAATATCGACAAGTATTAAACTGCCAAATTAATATTTGCTAACTCTACATTTTAGATGAAGAACAACACATAATTTTATTATTTTATCCACTAACTCATGCATTCACCAAAACATTAATCACCTATTCTCTTTAAGGCCATAAAGAAGTAAACCAATAAAAGTATGGAACTGTTTTAGACTGTGGTAAGTGATACAAAAATAGTATTTTTTTTTTTTTTGCTGAAGGAGAATGAGTAGGGTAGGGGAACAATATTATAAACGAAGACAGAGGAGAGGGAGCCAAGATGGCGGAACAGCATGGAAGTTTTTTCTGTGTCTAGCATCCATGAAATTCAGCCAAACCTACACTGAACCATCCTGCACACCTAGAAAATTGATCTGAGGATTAACACAGCAATCTGCACAACCTGAACCACAGAATTCAGCAGGTATGTGGCTCGGAGAGGTAAACTTGGAGAGAGAGAAGCTGTGGAGGGCAGGGAGGTGCTTTTGCATACAGAGAGAGGACAGAAATGGTGGGGAGAATACAAGAAAAGCACCCCTCCCCAAAAGCAGCTGGGGAGAAAGTGGAAAATTGGAAATAGCTGCAGGGACTGAACTAAAAAGAGATAAAGGAGAAAGGAGAGGGTTTAAATACCATTAAGATTGCAAACAGGGAGAGTGCAGAGTCTGCAACTCCACAGCTAGATACCTGGTGGTGCTCTGCTGGGAAGGGCAAATCCCCAGGAGCAGAGTGGGGTCCAGGAAGTGCTCAGGCCACACGGTGAGAAGCAGTTCCACTGCTGGAAGGACATTTGGTACAGGCTGTGAAGCCACCTGGGCCCAGAAGACCCCAGAGAACAGCCACATTCGCTGGTGCTGGAACAAGGTCATTAAGGGTGAAGCCTGGTGCCAGATGTGTGTTGTGATTTTCCATAATCCCTGAAATGCTGCTCCTACACTATCTCTCGAACTTTCTCTGGGGTGGGCTGCCACCTGGCTGCAGTCTCTGCACATCAGCAGCAGAACAGTAACTCGGACTTTCCTGGGTGGGGCCAGCATTTGCCATTGCTGGGTGAGACCCTCCACAGAGGGGCGGAGCAGATGAAAGCCACAGTCCCTCAGAAGTAAGGGGCCGGGGAAGACAGCAGCATCTGAGACAAAACTCGGGAGGGAGGTGCTGCCTGGGGCTCAGTCACGGACAGTGTAAAAGTGGGGAGTGGACAAAAGCTGAAGACAAAGGAAGGGTGTCCGATTGCTGGTCAGGGAGAACAGAGTTCCGATACTAGAGACTGGGTAGCTGGGTGACGCCATTTTCACGGCTCTCGCGCATGCGCATAAACACCTAAAAGCACAACAACAATCCACCCCAGTAGGCTAGCAGTGCATTCTAGTGGAGAATGGAGCCATTACACTAAGGCCCGTCCAACTAGGCCAGCCTCGCTCTTCAAGAACAGAAGTGTCACTGCCTGCTTAGTTTGTGGACTATAAAGAGCTTCATTGTCTGACTTCTAGGGGAGAAAGTAAGTAATTTCATTTGTATTTCAGTCTGTTAGTAGGTCCATTTATTCAATTTTCAATTTTCTTTCTTTTTTTCTTTTTTCTTTTCTTTTTTCTCTTTTTCATTTCTTTTTCTTGAATACAGAAAGAGAAAAAATTTCATGTTTAATTTCAATTTTTGTTAAAAATATTTTCTTTGATTTTTACCATATTTTTTTACTTTTGTGTAATTTTTTTCAAATTCTATTTTACCTCCCTCCTTTGATTTTAGTCTACTACAGTGTATTCATTTTTTCAAATTTTCAAATGATTTCTTTTTTTTTGTTTCTTTTCTTTTTGAATACAGAAAGAGAAAAAAATTCATTCTTATTTTGAATTTTTATTACAAATATTTTTAAATATTTTTTCTATTATACTTTTTACTTTTGTGTAAATTTTTTCAAATTATAATTTACCTCCATCATTTCATTTTAGTCTACTTCAGTGTATTTATGTTTTCAAATTTTCAAACAATTTCCTTTTTTTTCTTCTTTCCCCTTTTTTCTCTAATATATCAAGCCATTTTCCACACCCAGACCAAAATACACCTAGGAGCTAGCATAATTTATTCAATTTTTTGTATGTGTGTGTTTAATTTTTTTAATTTTAATTTTTTTTCAATTTTAATTTTTTTAATTTTAATTTTTTCTACCTCATTAATTCCTTTTCTCCCTTCAAAAGATGAAACAAAGGATTTCACCCAAAAGAAAGAGCAGGAAGAAACAACAGGCAGGGACTTAACCAACACAGATACAAGCAAGATGTCAGAACCAAAATTGGAATCACAATAATAAGAATATTAGCTGGAGGGGTGCCTGGGTGGTTCAGTCAGTTAAGCATCCAACTTCGGCTCAGGTCATGATCCATAGTTTGTGGGTTCAAGCCCTATGTTGGCCTCTGTGCCGACAGCTGAGAGCCTGGAGCCTGCTTCAGATTCTGTATGTCCCTCTCTCTCTCTGCCTCTCCCTGGCTCACACCCTGTCTCTTTCCCTTTCCCAAAAATAAATAACCATTAAAAGAAAATTTAAAAGAAAAAGAATACTAGATGGAGTTGAAAATAGATTAGAATCCTTTTCTGCAGAGATAAAAGAATAAAAAAACTAGTCAGAATGAAATAAAAAATGCGATAACTGAGCTGCAATCACGAATAGATGCCGTGGCAGTAAGGATGGATGAGGCAGAACAGAGAATCAGCGATATAAAGGACAAACATATGGAGAATAACGAAGTAGAAAAAAAGAGGGACATTAAGGCAAAAGAGCACGACTTAAGAATTAGAGATATCAGTGACTCATTAAAAAGGAACATCAGAATCATAGGGGTCCCAGAAGAGGAAGAGAGAGAAATAGGGGTAGAAAGGTTATGTGAACAAATCGTGGTGGAAAACTTTCCTAACCTGGGGAAGACACAGACATCAAAATTCAGGAAGCACAGAGGACTCCAATTAGATTCAACAAAAACCAACCATCAACAAGGCATATCATAGTCAAATTCACAAAATAGTCAGACAAGGAAAGAATCATGAAAGTAGCAAGGGGAAAAAAGTCCCTAACCTACAAGGGAAGACAGATCAAGTTTGCAGCAGACTTATCCACAGAAACTTGGCAGGCCAGAAAAGAGTGGCAGGATATATTCAATGTGCTAAATCAGAAAACTATAGAGCCAAGAATTCTCTACCCAGCAAGGCTGTTATTCAAAATGGAAGATATAAAAAGTTCCCCAGACAAATAAAAATTAAAGGAGTTTGTGACCACTAAACCAGCCCTGGAAGAAATTTTAAGGGGGAACTCTCTGAGGGGAGAAGAGATGGAAATATAAATAAATAAATAAATAAATAAATAAATAAATAAATACCAAAAGGAACAAAGATTAGAAAGGACCAGAGAACACCACCAGAAACTCCAACTCTATAAGCAACATAATGGCAATAAATTCATATCTTTCACTACTCACTCTAAACATCAATGGACTCAATGCTCCAATCAAAAGACATAGGGTAAAGGAATGGATTAGAAAACAACATCCATCTATATGTTGTTTACAAGAGACCCACTTTAGACCTAAGGACACCTTCAGATTGAAAGTAAGGGGATAGAGAACCATCTATCATGCTAATGGTCAACAAAAGAAAGCCGGACCCATACTTATATCAGACAATCTACTTTAAAATTAAGAATGTATCAAGAGATGCAGAAGGGCATTATATCATAATCAAGGGGTTTATCCACCCAAGAAGACCTAACAATTGTAAACATTTATGCACCAAATATGATAGCACCCAAATATATAAATCAGTTAATCACAAACATAAAGAAACTCATTGATAGTAATACCATAATAGTAGGAGACTTGAACACCCCACTCACAACAATGCACAGATCATCTAATCAAAAAAAAATAAACAAGGAAATAATGGCTTTGAATGACACACTGGAACAGATGGACTTAACAGATATATTCAGAACATTTCATCCTGAAGCAGCAGAATTTACATTCTTCTCCAGTGCACATGGAACGTTCTCCAGAATAGACACATACTGGGATGCAAATCAGCCCTCAGCAAGTACAAAAAGATCGAGGTCATACCATACATATTGTCAGACAACAATGCTATGAAATTTGAAATCAACCAAAAGGAAAAATTTGGAAAGGTAACAAATACTTGGAGACTGAAAAACATCCAAGTAAAGAATAAATGAGCTAACCAAGAAGTTAAAGAGGAAATTAAAACGTATATAGAAGCCAATGAAAATGATAACACCACAACCCAAAACCTTTGGGACACAGCAAAGGTGGTCATAAGAGGAAAGTATATAGCAATTCAGGCCTTCCTAAAGAAGGAAGAAAGATCTCAGATACACAACCTAACCTTATGCCTTAAAGAGCTAGAAAAAGAACGGCAAATAAAACCCCAAACCAGCAGAAAACAGGAAATAATAAAGTTTACCACAGAAATGAATGCTATTGAAGGCAATAAAAAAAAAAAAAACAGTAGAATAGATCAATGAAACCAGAAGCTGGTTCTTTGAAAGAATTAACAAAATTAATAAAGAACTAGCCAGTTGGATCAAAAAGAAAAAGGAAAGGAACCAAATAAATAAAATCAAGAATGAAAGAGGAGAAAGCACAACCAACACAGCAGAAATAAAAACAATAATAAGAGAATATTATAAGAAATTATATGCCAATAAAATGGGCAATCTGGAAGAAATGGAAAAATTCCTAGAAACATATATACTACCAAAACCAAAACAGGAATAAATAGAAAATTTGAACAGACCCATAACCCATAAGGAAATCGAATTAGTAATCAAAAATCTCAAAAAAACAAGAGTCCAGGGCCAGATGGCTTTCCAGGGGAATTCTACCAAACATTTAAGGAAGAGTTAACACCTATTCTCTTGAAGCTATTCCAAAAACTAGAAATTGAAGGAAAACTTCCAAACTCTTTATATGTAGCCATCATTACCTTGATTCCAAAACCAGAGATCCTACTAAAAAGGAGAACTATAGACCAATTTCCCTGATGAACATGGATGCAAATATCCTCAACAAGATATTAGCCAATGAGCTCCAGCAATACATTAAAAAATTATTCACCACGACCAAGTGGGATTTATACCTGGGATGCAGGGCTGGCTCAATATCAGCAAAACAAATAATGTGATTCATCACATCAATAAAAGAAAGGATAAGAACCATATGATCCTCTCAGTAGATGCAGAGAAAGCATTTGACAGAATACAACATCCTTTCTTGATAAAAACCCTCAAGAAAGTAGGGATAGAAGGATCATACCTCGAGATCATAAAAGCCATTTATGAATGACCTGACGTTAATATCATCCTCAATGAGGAAAAACTTAGAGGTTTCTCTCTAAGGTCAAGAACAAGATAGGGATGTCCACTCTCGCCACTGTTATTCAACATAGTAATGGAAGTCTTAACCTCTGCAATCAGACAACACAAAGAATAAAAGGCATCCAAATCAGCCAGGAGGAGGTCAAACTTTCACTCTTCGCAGATGACATGATATTCTATATGGAAAACTCAAAAGATTCCACAAAAAAGTACTAGAATTGATTCACGAATTCAGCAAAGTTGCAGGATATAAAATCAACGCACAGAAGTCAGTTGCATTCCTATACACCAACAATGAAGTGACAGAAAGAGAATTCAAGGAATCGATCCCATTTACAGTTGCACGCAAAACCCTAAAATACCTAGGAATAAATCTAACGAAAGAGATGAAAAATCTATACACTGAAAACTATAGAAAGCTTATGAAAGAAATTGAAGAAGATACCAAAAACAGAAAAAGATTCCATGCTCTTGGATAGGAAGAAAAAATATTGTTAAAATGTCAATGCTACCCAAGCCAATCTACATATTCAATGCAATCCCTATCAAAATAACACTAGCATTTTTCACAGAGCTAGAACAAACAACCCTAAAATTTGTATGGAACTAGAAAAGACCCCGAATGGACAAACCAATCTTGAAAAAGAAAACCCAAGCAGGAGGCACCACAATCCTGGACTTAAAGCTATACTACAAAGCTGTAATCATCAAGACAGTATGGTACTGGCAGAAGAACAGACACTCAGATCAATGGAACAGAATAGCGAACCCAGAAATGGACCCACAAACATATGGCCAACTAATCTTTGGCAAAACAGGAAAGAATATCCAATGGAATAAAGACAGTCTCTTCAGCAAGTGGTGCTGTGAAAACTGGACAGCAACATGCAGAAGAATGAACCTGACCATTTTCTTACACCATACACAAAAATAAACTCAAAATGGGTGAAAGACCTCAATGTAAGACAGGAAGCCATCAAAATCATCGAGGAGAAAGTAGGCAAAAACTTCTTTGATCTTGGCTGCAGCAACTTCTTACCTAACACGTCTCTGGAGGCAAGGGAAACAAAAGCGAAAATGAACTATTGGGACCTCACCAAAATAAAAAAGCTTCTGCACAGCAAAGGAAACAATCAGCAAAACTAAAACGCAACCGACAGAATGGGAGAAGATATTTGGAAATGACATATCAGATAAAATGTTAATATACAAAATCAATAAAGAACTTATCAAAGTCAACACCTAAAAAACAAATAATCCAGTGAGGAAATGGGCAAAAGACATAAATAGACACTTCTCCAAAAAGACATCCAGATGGCCAACCGACACATGAAAAATGCTCAACATCACTCATCATCAGGGAAATACAAATCAAAACCACAATGAGATACCATCTCACACCTGTCAGAATGGCTAACATTAACAACTTAGGCAACAACTGATGTTGGCAAGAATGTGGAGAAAGAGGATCTCTTTTGCTTTGTTGGTGGGAATGCAAGCTGGTGCAGCCACTCTAGAAAACAGTATGCAAGTTCCTCAAAAAACTAAAAATAGAACTACCCTATGACCCAGCAATTGCACTACTAGGTATTTATCCAAGGGATACATGTGTGCTATTTCGAAGGGACACATGCACCCCAGTGTTAATAGCAGCACTATCAACAATAGCCCAAGTATGGAAAGAGCCCAAATGTCCATCGATGGATGAATGATAAAGAAGATGTGGTACATATATACAATGGAGTATTACTTGGCAATCAAAAAGAATGAAATCTTGCCATTTGCAACTACGTGGATGGAACTGGAGGGTATTATGTTAAGTGAAATTAGTCAGTCAAAGAAAGACAAATATCATATGACTTCACCCATATAAGGACTTTAAGAGACAAAACAGATGAACATAAGGGAAGGAAAACAAAAATAATATAAAAACAGGGAGGGAGACAAAGCATAAGAGACTCATAAATATGGAGAACAAACTGAGGGTTACTGGAGGGGTTGTGGGAGGGGGGATGGGCTAAATGGGTAAGGGGCACAAAGGAATCTACTCCTGAAATCGTTGTTGACCTATACGCTAATTAATTTGGATGTAAATTTAAAAAAAAATTATAAATAAATAAATAAATAAATAAATAAATAAATACAGGAAGAAACCTCTCTTAAGAAATAACATCTTCTCCTTTAATTTCTTGGAATTAAAGAGTGATAGGTCTTCTATTCCTGTCACTAACCCACCTCCCAGGTCTGGGCAACCACTAATCTACTTTCTATTTCTAGAGATTTGCTTCTTCTGTGCATATCAGGTCAATGGAATATTGCTGTACATAGTCTTGTATTACTGGCTTCTTTTGCTTTGTATATTGTTTTTAAGACCATGAATGATATAGTGTGTATTGGAATTTCAATCATTTTTTATTGCTAAATAATATTCTGCATGAATATACAACATTTAATTTACCTGTTCATCAATTGATAGACATTTGGGCTTTTTCCAATTTTTGACTATTTTGAATAGTGCTGTTATGAACATTTGTGTGCAAGTATTTAAATCTGTTCAAGTAGAATCCCTGTTTCATATGGTAAATCTATATATTTAAAATTTGGAGGAACTGTCTAAATGTTTTTCAAGGTTAGTTCACCATTTTGCCTTGCACCATAAGTGTAGGAGAGCTCCAATTTCTCCACATTCTTGCCAATAATTCTGATTTTTCTGTTTTTTTTTTTCTGTGCTTTTGATTATGGCCATCCTAATGGGTGTGAAGGGGTATGTCATTATGATTTTTGATGGAAATTTTCCTAATAACTAGCAAAGTGGAGCATCTATTTGTTATTTGTATCTTCTTTGAAAAATATATTTTCACTTCCTTGATGGTGTCCTTTGCAGCCCGTAAGTTTTTATTCTATTAATTCTAATTAATCTTGTTATTTTATTTTTTGGTGTAATGTCTAACAACTCTGTAATTCAATACCATGAAGATCTATGCCTAGTTTTTTTCCCTAAGAGTTTTATAACTTTAGCTCTTACATTGATGTCTTAAGACATATTTTGAGTTAATTTTTGTTATGTCAGGTGGGAATCCAACTTCATTCTTTTGCATGTAACTATTCAATACTAATTCTTCTTGATATTCTTTTTTTAATTTATTTTGGTAATCAATTCATGGTATTGAAATTTTAATTTAATTACATCTTGGTTGATTTGCAGAATTTGATTTTTGCTAATAGCTTAGAGCATACAGACTGAGTCTACCCATTCTTCTAAAAATGACTGGTTACATTCTCCACTAGGGACTCAGCAAGTGATGGTCATAAACTTTAAGGTTTTTTATTTAGCACATACATTTAATACAAAAATTCCAATGATCCAGACTTGCATTGAAAATCAACATATTTTAATACCCATGAGACTTTTACCAAGAATGGGAGCAGAGCAAAATTAGCAGCAGTAATGAAGTAATCTAAAAATCAATTTGACAAGACCATTTGTTATATTATGTCTTAACTACTTTTTGTTGACCAAACATTTATGTTGTTTACCTATTGATATGTTTTTCATGATTTATAGCTAAATGTTAAGTCTAGCTATATGCTAGAGCACCATACTGGAAATGAAGGACTTTGAAAATGAAATACAATACAGGATGAAGAAATGCAATAAGGAGTAAAGATATCTTTATTTTCACATACTTCTTTTCAAAGGTATTTCAAGTTAAGCTACATTTATCAAGATATAACATGCTATGCAAAATTCAGAAATAGTATAAGTCTTTCTAACAGTAGACTAAATAACAGTGGCTTTTTTGAGTAAAGAAAATGAGTGGCTTCCTACAAGTGGGTATTTGAAAGATACATCCTGGAATGGTACCCCTTTTTTCTCATACCCTGAAGTGACATATTTGTGTTCTAAGCATGTCAAATGTTAATAATGCCTACTATCTGTCCTGTAATAAATTTTTGTTATAATAAATCAATGAGTAACTTAAGATAATTTTTTAAGTCTATCAGTAGAGGAGAATCAATTGGTGGCTAATTAAATATTCATACTTCAGATATAGTGAATTAGAATCTCTAGGGGAAAAGTTTAAATTAAACATCTAGATTCTTCTAATCTCTCCCAACTAAGTCAGAAATGTAATACTGAAATTATAAAACATAATTATATATATATGCACATATATATATGAATTATAATTCAACCTATGAAAATTACGTATTTGTTAAACAACCGGGAACTTCTTTTTAACTAATCAGAATAAAAATGAAATCAAAACACTACTTTGCCAAAACTGTAGAAAGTTTAGTAAAGCCTTTCAGCTAGCATTATAAGGTTCTGGAACATTATTTTTGCTAATTCCACACAGTGCTTGAAATTTGTAATTATGAACAGTTTGAATGAGTGATACCTCTTCCTCTTTCAAGATAAATCATGACAGAGATACTACATGTTTGCAAACTGTTCATGCACAACCTTTAAATGTTCCAGTGGAACCAGGATAAATAATATAAATATTCCCAGTCTCTAAATTATCAGATAAGCTCCTTCTGAGTGAAAACAACTAAGAAAAATGGGCAAACCTAGAACCCAAATATATTAATTTCTTCAAATTAAAATGATATTAACATGTTATAATTAACCTATTGCAGCTTAAATTGTTATAACTATTGTTTTACAGTTAATTATTATGTGTTTTTTTTTGGTTTACCTTGGTGATCTTAAAGGCATTATTCAGACTCATGTATTAATATGTTCAATTTTATATTTCACTCTGTAGAAAATATATGCAAAGCATTTTAATTAAAGCCAAAACTAATCTAAGTGAATTTTTAAAAATACATTGGCTCGAATGCAATAAAAGGATAATAAATGCACCTCCTTATGATTTTATCTGTATTACAAATGTTGTGTTGAAATTACACAGAAAGGTTAATTTCTGCATTTGTTTTAAATGATCATTTAAATATTCACATTACCTCAAGTGTTATATTTAAAATTATGTGTCTTATTCATAAATGTCATAAATATCATTTATGATATCTGTGTTCTATATCTCATAATCATTATATTAATATTTATGCATTCAAATTTTAATAAAGGATTATTTACACAGAACAGATGTAATGGAGTCGTGACAGATATTTGTAACAATTCACAAGTAGCCATACAATAGAAGCAAAGGAATGTGATTCCTTGACGGGAGTCTGCCAAGTGGTTCTTGACTGAGGTTTTTCACATGATTGCAGTCAGGTAGAAGTTAGACTTGAGTCATTCTAAAATTCTACTAAACTGGTCCAACATACGTAAGTCACAAGGCTGGAAGGGACAACTGTTCCCTGAAACCTCAGTGGGGATGTTTATGAGAGCACCCATGTCTGACTTTTGCCTTTAGTTTGGGCTCATCAAAGGATGGTAGCTACATCCTGTGAGGTAATAGCACACGTGCGTGCGCACACACACACACACACACACACACACACACACAAGCAACCCAAGACAAAACGTTTAGATGCTGCAAGTCTTTTTATGATGAAGTCTCAGGTATCACACAGAATCATCCGTATCCCATTTTATTGATCAAAAGCGAGTCTCATGATCAGACTAGAGTCAATTAGAATTGATTACATGCAGGAGTAAATGCCAGGATGTTTGACTCATTGCTGGGTCTTGCTTGGAAACTAACTGGCTCAGGAGAAGAGAGTAGGTCCAGAAATAGGTTCCCAGAGCCTGCAGCTTTCTAAATGTGGAGGCCATGACCTTGTTTTGGTTAATATGCTTATGGCCTTAAGACATAGATATGGAGGGGCGCCTGGGTGGCTCAGTAGGTTAAGCGTCCGACTTCAGTTCAGGTCATGATCTCGCAGTCTGCGAGTTCGAGCCCCGCATAGGGCTCTGTGCTGACAGCTCAGAGCCTGGAGCCTGCTTCGGATTCTGCGTCTCCCTCTCTCTCTGCCCCTCCCCTGTTCATGCTCTGTGTCTCTCTGTCTCAAAAATAAATAAATGTTAAACAAAATTTTGAAAAGACATAGATATGGATTGCTTAACAGAGACTATAAACTAAGAGGAGTCTTTTTTTTTTTTTTAATTTTTTTTTCAACGTTTATTTATTTTTGGGACAGAGAGAGACAGAGCATGAACGGGGGGGAGGGGCAGAGAGAGAGGGAGACACAGAACCGGAAACAGGCTCCAGGCTCTGAGCCATCAGCCCAGAGCCTGACGCAGGGCTCGAACTCACGGACCGCGAGATCGTGACCTGGCTGAAGTCGGACGCTTAACCGACTGCGCCACCCAGGCGCCCCATGGAGGAGTCTTTTAGATATAGTTTTCAAGACTCACAATAGTTTTGTTGTTGTTAGTTTTGACTTGCTGTGCTTTTAACAGATAAAACCACAACAAAGATGGTTTATTAGCCTAATCATCTTTAATTACCTGGTGCCAGGTTTCTTTTAGGGCCTGAGGGCAGGGGCTGGGGCGGCTGGTTTTCATAAACAAAACCAAACTGAGCTTCATTGTGTGCTAGTTCTGAAAGGTTGCAAAAGATATATGTAATTCAATGTAATTCTAAAAATATGACGTAAAGTTTCTTGCCCATGAGTGTTGCAGAGAAAATTCATTCATAGTATGTATTATAGACTATAACATAAAATAAAGCAAATAAATCTTCCAAATCTATGATTATATCTGTAAAAAGAAAGCTATATAACTTATTAGCAATAACAATTTAGGAAAAACATTACAAAATAAATTAATTAAATATCAACTAGTAGAAAAGAGGGTTTCAAAGATGTAAAGTCAGGCCAGTGTTCTAATAGCAGTGATAAATTTAGATATATTCTCTTTGCCCTCATAATATTTAGGGAAATATGAGTTCTTGTTACTCTGAAGCATACACAATACAAAATTACTTAACATGTTAAATTGATTTAATGTTTGCATGAAAAAAAATGTAAATCTTAAAAAGCTGGAGTAAAGAGCTAAGATATGAACATATTAACATGATACCATTTATGTCATTGCAAAATTCACCAATAAATATTTTTTAAATATGCACAATAAGATAAAAAGAGCATTAGCTTAGAATTGAGGTGGTGGTGGTAAAACTTAAAAAAAAAAACCTACATAAAATAGCTGTTTCAATGAGCAGATAATTGAAGTACTTGCATGAGAGTAATCCAACCGCCTTAAGGGTTAACTTGCTTCAAGCTTCAGCATCCCTTACTTGCTGACCTAAGTCCCTTTGTCCCTGGCAGAACTAAGCTACTTTTCCTTGAGATCTGCAGACAACCGGTCTTGAGTGAAGGACCAATTGTTCCCAGAAGATAAGGTCTGACTCCGTTGGCAAACAGCTACTGCGGATGCCAGCAAGTCCATTCAGAGTCATGGCCACCAAGGATTCAACAGCCCGGGCAGCTGCTCCCCCTGCGCGTAGACCCCGGCCCTTTTCCCACGCCTTCCCCCTTCGTTAAAACCCTCGGGCTCCACAGAGACAAGAAGGCTTTTAAGACGTTAGTCCACCGTCTGCCCAGGTTGCCGCTTCCTGAATAAAGCAACCTTTCCTTTCCCATCATCACTTGCTCTTGAGTATTGATTTTCAAGCGGCGAACAGCTCAACCCGTTTGGAACTGATTCTCTGTGCAGTAACACCTGAGAAATAAGACTTAAAAAAACAAAAACAAACAAACAAACAAACAAAAACTTTGGTAACATATAGAGAAAATCTACTTAATTTTCAAACTGCGAAAAAAATAATAAGCACCATATTTCATTTCTATGCAGTGACCAGCAAGAAGACCGAATGGGAAGCCGTCAGTGAAGGGCGTGAAATCCAGGGGAGTGTGGAGATGTGGGGGGTGCAAAACAGACTTTCAAGAGGAGAGGTAAAGTCCCAATGCCACAGGCAGCATGGGTATTTAATGATACCGATGTAGCATTTTGACAGAATGATGTTCGAAAGGCGTCCATGGAAAACTTGGAGAGATTTTGCAGGTGGCGGATATAAACAATCTTCTAGACTGAAGAGGAAGCGAAGGGATAGGATATTACAGGAAGGAAAGAGGGTCCCAAACCTGCTTTTTATTTGCATGTTTGCTTTTTTTGGGAAGTGAGATAAAATAAAATGTTTATGCATGATAGGAAGGAGTAACAAATAACTGAGAAGTGTAAAGAAAATGAAAACATGTCAAAAGATAAAAGTATGTCAGACATTGACATCAGATTACATTAAGAATGCTTCCACACATGCTTAGTGTCCAGGATTTGACTAATAGCAAAGATTTATTTAGATACATTGTTGCATTAAAACTATAGATAAGTATACACACACACTTTTTTCAATTAAATTATAATTAAACTATTTTTCTCAGGAAATATATGGTCAAAAGAGATACTCATATTACTTATTTAACTTTGTTCTCACCTCTTACTTAGAATGATTTTAAGATTGTCATGTAGACAGAGCCTTAGGTTTTAAAAATTGATCTGGTTATTCCACAGGTTTTTATACTTGTCAGTCTAACTCACCCAGCTGTATTGTCAATTTAAGGAGATTAAAAACTTTCCATATATGAAAATATTTGTTTACCCTGATCCCACAGTCACAAGGTTTACAGCATTATTTATTTTTCTTTTTTCACGATGACTTTGCATTATTACACAATCTTGCAGCCTGGCCGGGTCCTCTCCAGTTGCTCAAATGAGGATTTATTACTTATATGTTGCCACATCTTACTCATTTTTAATCGAAATAAATGCAACTGAAGATAGCTGCAGTGTGCCAAGGCCAAGGTTCTTCTGCAATATGCTCTCATTCTTACGTTTTTACCTATTCTTTTTTTTTTTTTTTAATTTTTTTTTTCTCAACGTTTATTTATTTTTGGGACAGAGAGAGACAGAGCATGAACGGGGGAGGGGCAGAGAGAGAGGGAAACACAGAATCGGAAACAGGCTCCAGGCTCTGAGCCATCAGCCCAGAGCCTGACGCGGGGCTCGAACTCCCGGACCGCGAGATCGTGACCTGGCTGAAGTCGGACGCTTAACCGACTGCGCCACCCAGGCGCCCCGTTTTTACCTATTCTTATTCTGAGGAAATTGTATGCATCTGCAATCGAAATGATCCAAATATGTGGCCCGCGTGCATTGAAAGAAGAGCTGGAGAGAACCGTTAGGAATAATTTGCGGATGACATCTTCTCCAGTGCCAAGTGCCTCCACAATTGTAGGTTGTGAATACACTACTCAATTTCATGCTATTTCCTTTCTCAAAGAAAACACAGCATGACTTGAAAAAGGTAAAGGTAATTTATCCCAGCCAGTCAACAGCTTGCAGAAACGATTTCATATAATCTTGGTATGACAGGACAGCAAGGTGGCTGTTTCCCTCTTTATATCATCATTAGGGGAGCAAGGGTCAGGGTTTGCTGACATATTCTACCAAATAGCACATGGAAAACATTTGTGGCACATGAAGAATTGCCAGAGAACAGTTTTTTACACCAGTCATCCGACAGGAATGTGTTAGATGCTTTTCCTTGTGTCGCGCAAGCTTTACAAAAATACCTAAATTTCAGAATTATCATCTTTGGAGGTGAAATAGTCATGATGTTTATTCGTAGAGAGCTGCTGATGAACTTGTTATTTGCAGGTAAGCCATCCACATAATTCTATTCGCTTTTTTATAACTTGTTATTGTAAAGATGATAGCGGAGATGTATTAAGACCTGACTAATGAGTGTAGTGGGAATGGATGGGGAAGGAGCAGCATTGGAAGACAATCCAAAACAATCCACAGCCTCTATTGTCATCTGCCCCTTTTATTCAAAAGCACTCTTATTTCAAAAAGTTGGAATTTTATTAAATTTTTTTTTCAACGTTTTTTTATTTATTTTTTTGGGACAGAGAGAGACAGAGCATGAACGGGGGAGGGGCAGAGAGAGAGGGAGACACAGAATCGGAAACAGGCTCCAGGCTCCGAGCCATCCGCCCAGAGCCTGACGCGGGGCTCGAACTCACGGACCGCGAGATCGTGACCTGGCTGAAGTCGGACGCTTAACCAACTGCGCCACCCAGGCGCCCCAAAAAAGTTGGAATTTTAGAATCATCCAGACAAACTCACAACTTTTCTGAATGTTTTATCTCCTCAACCCACATAATCTGTCTCTTTATTTTCTTATCTCCCACGCTGCCTTGTATGGTAATGCCACATGAATTAATTTTACTAAGTAGGAGATGATACAGCAATGTTAATATGGTAATAAGTTAATAAGTTAACTCATTCTTTTTAAATCAGAAAGAGAACATGCATCCATTCCAGGTGAATTTCCTCAAGATAATTGAGTACACCTTTGTAGATAGTGGATACATTCATTTGGGAAAGAAAAAAAAAAAGACTTAGACTAACACAAATATGGAAAACAGTCCTACTTCATTTTTCTCATCAACTGATTTTTCTATTACTTAAAGTATTTTTTACTCTTTCTCTCCCAATACGTCCTATTTCTGCTTCGCATTTAGCCGAAGACCATGCTAAATGCTTCACAGAGACATGAAATCAGAAGAAAGGTACCTAACTTCCCACCATCGCTTAAGCTAACCTATTTGATCCCGTTTCTAGATCTTCTGCCTTCCTTTTATTGCAGGGAGAATTGCCTGGGCTCCCTTTTTCCAATCCACTTGTAATTTTGGCTCTGCACCTTATCTCTTTTCACCATTTAAAAGCCTTTGTGACTGCAAGTATTTTACTTGCCTCAAAACTTTGCCCAACTTTATTTTGATTGTTGCCATAATATTCAGCAAACTGAGATATTTGCCTATACTTACTATATTTGCATAATACTCATTCTACCCGTCACCCACTGTAATTGGAGTCTCATCCTCCAAACCGCTTTGAACAACATGATTAGTGCTAATAATCAAATTTCCGTCTGCAATTGCACCTATCAGTAACAATTGCTGTCTGAAAATTAGACATCTGGCTTAACAACATCTGCTTAAAATAAGTACAAAAGAACTTTATTAAGAACATTTTGAAAGTAATAGACAATGGCTGAGAAGGGTGCTTGCCACATTTCTAAGAACCATAACCCAAATCTCCCTTTGGAATGTTTCCTTGAAGAAATGGCACTATTAGATACTTCAGCTTAATCCAGAAGCATCGCTGGGAAGGTACATCTAGATGCCAGCATAAGCACCACTGACACCGGTCATCAAGAAAGAAATCTTGCTGGAACTGCCATTGCTGTGAGAATGAAGTTTATGTGGCTGCAGAATCTTTGTGTCACATTAAAAAAATTTGTGGTGTGTGTGTTTTATTTATTTTTGAGAGCAAGAGAGACAGAGCACAAGCAGAGAGGGACAGAGAGAGAGGGAGACATAGAATCCGAAGCAGGCTCCAGGTTCCGAGCTGTCAGCACAGAGTCCAACGCGGGGCTCAAATTCACAGACCAAGAGATCATGACCTGAGTCGAAGTCGTATGCTTAACTGACTGAGCCACCCAGGCACACTTGTGTCACTTTTTTTTTTTTTAAAGCCCAGATTAAGAACATCTGATTGTCAGACCCTAGTAGGCCAGGTGTTCTAGCTCATTCTTTAAGTTTTGAAAAAGTGTCTCTCTGGACTTACCTGCTTCTACTGTGATAAGGAGGCTTTGCCTCCTATTTACATTAATAATGTAAGGTGTTTCCCAAGCATTGCAACCGGGCATAAGAAAAATAAAAATAGAAAAATGAAAATAAAAGAGGGAAAAGAAGGAAAAGGAAAAAGGGAAGAAAAATTAAGGGAGAAAACAAACCCTACATTCCACATCATTGACTTTCCAATGAAAACTACACATTTCTTTCATCTTAACTAATAAAAATCATTCTTCTCTAGCATAATTCAAATATGTTTCATAATATTGGACACCCATTCTTTAGCTCTCCAAAGGGGAGAAAATACAAATTCATATTATTTATTGCACTCAAGTGAACATGTAGTTTATCTTAGTGATGACTTTTTCTCTAGTCCCTCATAGTTCATCTGAAAATTCACTAACTTATGGATTAAGTGATAATGTAAGTATCTCTAAGACAATATATATAAAATTGATAGGTAAGAGATAGGAAAAATAATATTTAATATAAACAAAACAGACTTTTTTGAGCTCCACAAAGAAGAAAACATAAAAATACTTCATTAATTCCAATATTAATGGTAGTGAATCTATATTTTATGATTTCTTTTCTCTACTATTATTCCATGTTTCCTTTAACTTTAGTTTGATCATTAATCAGTCATCCTTCTTTATCAAAGAATATGATTAAAACTTCTCTTCAGAGGAATGTAAACATTCTGTTTTTCTTCGTTTAGTTTTTTTTTTAATTTTTACTACTAGACAGGCAGTACTAAGATATACAGATGCAATTGCTTGAAGCCCATTCATACAATTATTTTTCATCCTCTGCAGTAGCAGCCACGCTTCCGAAAGTCACAATGGTTTATGTCAGCCAAAATCATGCTCTATTTTTTTCTTGCCCTTTCCTGTTCTCTCTAAAGAATGAAAAAAAGAAAGAAAGAAGAAAGAAAGAAAGAAAGAAAGAAAGAAAGAAAGAAAGAAAAAGAAAAACTGATATGGACACAACTCCAAATTCAGAATGGTTGTTGTTTCTGGGTTATGTAATGGAGATAAACTCTGTGATAATTAGCTTGCCAGCCTGTTTTTGCTGTAAAGATCCTTGTTATTTTATAAAATAATCAGTGATTAAATAATTTAATAAAGCAAGCGAAGAGGCTTCTGAAGGCAGCACTGACTAAAGAGAAAACAAATACAAACTATAAGTAAGTATATACTGTCAAAACCATGCTAGATGTAATTTACTTACTCAGTGTAATTTACTTAATAGAGCTATTACACAGCTGCTGGGCTCCCCCAGATTATAGTACTTTCTCAGGGAATCCAGAAAGAGTTTCACTTCCGGAAGTTTAGATTACACTTACTGTATACTACCTTGTTAAGAAGATCCTAGTCTTTATTTCTTATTAAAGAAATAGCCACTGAACAAGGACTAGGTAACTAGAAATGAGCCATCTTGATAATCATAAAGCAACTCATCTAGTCTAATTGTTTATGAAGATCTTGTTATAGCTCTTTTGGCAAGTCTCATGAGACTCATATTTTGACCTAAGAATTTTCCAAACCTTTTTGTCTTAAATGCTCCAAAATTATTCCCTGCAAGCCTTGATCATGCTAACAAGTCATTAATTAATGATAATAAAAATTGTTGTTAATATATATCTCACACATTACTTGATTAATCTTAGTAACTATTTTTAAATTTGTTTAATACTTATTTATTCTTGGGAAAGGGGGAGAGAGACAGAGACAGAGAGAGAGCACGAGCAGGGGAGGGGCAGAGAGAGGGAGGGAGACACAGAATCTGAAACAGGCTCCAAGCTCCAAACTGTCAGCCCAGAGCTTGATGTGGGGCTTGAAGTCATGAACTATGGGATCATGACCTGAGCCAAATTCTGACTCTCAACCAACTGAGCCACCCAAATGCCCTCTTGATTAACCTTATATAGTGGTTGGCAAACGTTTTCTGCAAAAAGCCAACTAGTAAATATTTTAGGCTTTGTAAGCAGTAAAGAGTCTTTCCCAATTGATAAAGCCTGTTATTGTAGTGTGAGAGCAGCCATAGACAATATGGAAACTAAATATAGTTGTTATGTTCCAATAAAACTTTATTTACTAAAAACATAATAAAAAATAATTGGAAGATTGGATTTGGCTTATAGGCCATAGTTTGCTGTTTTCCAAAATCCAATTGCCTTCTGTGCTGGCCAAGCAAGCATATTAAAAAGGATTGTGCAAGGAGTTCCATTCAGCATATTTGAGGTTCTTGTAATTAAAATGTATTATTCACTTTAGATCCATTATTGTGTTGGGTTTATCATTTTATGGAAGGTGTATCTCAGATGGCATCTACTTTGTTGTTCCTATTCTAAATACCAATATTATAGCATAAGCCAAGAAGCTTTATGGATGTTGTGTAAGTTTCTTACTAGAACTGCAAAAGTATATTAAAATAATAGTGGGACACATCATACTTGGTTCAACTGAACTCCATGAGGAATACTCACATTAGAAATATAAATATCACCTTACCTCTATAAAGCCCCATTTTAAAAGGTGGATTACAATGGAATTCTCAGTCTTTAGAGCCTGTGTCTAGTAATCTCTATTTAGTTATGTTGTTTTTCTTTCTTAATTTGCAGGCCTCCTACTAAATGGTTAAAGGCAATTTAAGGATAGTAATTTATAGGCTGAATTATGTTCCCCCAAAATTCATACGTTGAAGTTCTAACCTCTAATACCTCATAATGTGACTGAATTTGGAAACTGAGTCATTACAGAGGTAATAAGTCAAAATAAGATCATTAGGTGGGCCCTAATCTAATATGACTGGTGGCCTTACAGGAAGAGGAAGTTAGGGCACAGACACAAAGGGAGAAAACCATGTGAAGACAGAGGGAAAAGATGACCATCTATAAATCAGGGAGAGAGGCTTCAAAATAATTCAGCTTTACTGAGACCTTTGTCTCAGTTTTCTAGCTTCTAGAAATGCACAGAAATAAATGTCTGTGTTTAAGTCAACAAGTCTGTGGCGTTTTGGTATGAGAGTCCTAGCAAACTAATAGACAGAAATTTAATTTCATTTGTTATATTATCCAAGGTCTTTCCTCAAGTTACTAACTTCTCTTTGTTTAAAGAGTCTGTTTTTAATTTTTTAAATATTTATTTATTTTTGAGGGAGGGAGAGAGAGAAACAGAAAGAGAGAGAAAGAGACAGAGAGAGACAGAGAGAAAGAGACAGAGAGAGAGATAATGTGACCAGGAGAAGGGGCAGAGAGAGAGGGAGACACAGAATCTGAAACAGGCTCCAGGTTCTGAGCTGTCAGCACAGAGCCCAATGCAGGTCTTGAACCCCCAGACCATGAGATCATGACTTCAGCCAAATTTGTATGCTTAAGCAGCTGAGCCACCCAGCCTCCCCAGAGAATCTATGTTTTTAGAGATCTCAAATCAGGGAATTAGATTATGGACTATGGTTCTTAATCTTGAAGGCTCCATGTAAATTTAGGAGAAACTAAATTCAAGATGATAGATGATAGATAAATGATACATATTATAGATCGATCTTTAGTTCTAAAATACTCTTGTTCAATTTTCCAATGGCAAAGCCTAATTTGAATCATAGCTTTCAAATTACTATATTTGGAGATACAGGCATTAGGAGAATTGTTTCTTCCTTGAAAAGAGGTCCCTTGTGCCAGGTAATTTCTGTTTTTTTTTTTTTTTAATTTATTTTATTTTTATTTATTTATTTATTTTAACAATGTAAGAAAGTCCTCATGAGACAGAAGAAGTAAACTTGTACTTGCTGTTAAGGGAGGCTCAATATGTATTAAACATTAAGGATTTTTTGAGTTCTACAAAATCTTGCATAGAATCACATTCTGTTTCTCTTTCTCTCTCTCTCTTTCTCATCTATCTATGGGTCTTTCTATGACTTACTTAAAATGTCTATTATCTGTTGTAGCCACAGGGCTGAGAAAAACTTTTAAAAGTTTGAGAGGCACCAAAGCAACCCTCTTTGGCTCAGGTCATGGTCTCTGGGTTCATGAGTTCAAGCCCCCCATTGGGCTCTCTGCTGTCAGCACAGAGCCTGCTTTGGATCCTTTGTCTCCTTCTCTCTCTGCTTCTCTCTCTCTCTCTTTCTCAAAAATAAATAAATACTAATTTTTTTTAAAGTTTGATTCTGCAAATTTATTAATTGTAGCATTAGTTAAATTTATAGGCTCACAAAGTGTTTATTGAAATCATTCGTGTTCAACTCCTCAGAGCTATCTCATAGTCTACTAGTTGATTATCACTGCTTTTGGGGTTGATACAAGCAGATGACAAATTGCAGATTCCCTCTTAGGACCTTTTACTCTTCCTCCTCCTCCTCCTCCTCCTCCTCCTCCTGCCCCTTTTTCTTCTTCTTCAGACAGAGAGAGAATGAGCTGGGGAGAGGGGCAGAGGGAGACAGAGAAAGAACCTTAAGCAGGCTCCTTGCTGAGCATGGAGTCTGATGTGGGGCTCAATCCTATGACCCTGGGATCATGACCTGAGCTAAAATAAAGTCAATGCTCAACCATCTGAGCCATCCAGACACCCTAGAACCTTGTACTTCTTTTTAAATTTTTAAAAATATTTTATTTATTTATTTTTGAGAGAGAGAGAGACAGAGACAGAGACAGAGACAGCATGTGTGCATGCAAACCAGGGAGGGGCAGAAAGAGAGGGAGACAGAGAATCTGAGAGCTCCAGGCTCTAAGCCATCAGTGCAGAGCCTGACAAGGGGCTCGAATTCATGAACTGTGAGATCATGGCCTGAGGGGAAGTCAGATGCTTAATGGACTGAGAATGGCCTTTTACTTCTAATTCCAACTTTTATATTGTAAGAGTTTTTGATTGTAAACACTGAAGTACTGTCTAGTGAGTCAATAAAAGGAAAACAAAATAAGATCTTGGGTGATTCACAAAATTGTTGGGATACTTAGAGAGTCATTCTTAGAAGCTATACAACCTGGGATCATGCCCAGAATCCCTCCACAAAGCTGGTTTAACAGAGAAACCACGGCCACCTTGTCAGAACTCTAGATATTGCAGGTTGAACCACTGTTAGCGGGCTGCTAACACAAGTAGCCCTTTATCCCGGAAGCTGCTCCCAACGCTACTTCTACTCTTGCTTGAGGAGCTTAAACACAATACAGCCGCCACTGTTGCCAGAGAGGATCATCTACTATTGCTGACAAATTCTTTTGATTATAATCTGTTGAATTAAAATCGAGGGCATATGCTCCTGCTTGCAAGAGCGTTAGCCCTGTGCCCTACTACTGATGCAAGTTAGCCAGGGAAACTGATGTTTTGGTATTTGTATACTCTACAGTGAGAGACATGCATTGCCTTGACCAAGAACCAAACACAAAAACGTGTTTTTGATGCCCTATAGCCAAAATAATCACAATATCATCTACATCATATTATTATCAGTATACCACCCCACCCTAAAAACAAATGAACCAACAAAGCTATTTATCAATTAATAAATCATAACCTATCCACCTGGACCGCAAATCTCAGACATCTGTGATGTATCTTCCAATTCAATAGAAAGTCCTTTCAAATCTATTTCCAAAGAGATCTAACCCTTACTACTTGTTCCACTACAGATCTTTTTCAAGCCACCAACGTTCAGATTCCAGATTCAATATCCTGTCAAGTCTCCATGCCTCCTGTCTTCCTACCCTACAAACTACTACGAAGTAGGGAGAATGATCATTTAGAGGCTCAACTAATATGAGGTTGTTGTTCTGTTTAAAACCGCCCATTGCAAACCTAAAACTATTCTAACCTCTTACCATGTCCACAAACCTTACATCACCTACTCTTTGCCTTATTATCCACACTGATTTACTACTAATTCTGTGCTCCCCTACATTTCCCTTTTTGTTTCTCAGATCGTTTCTATTTCGTGTTCTCTTTTTGAGAAAATACATTTTTATCTTTGGACCTCCTTTTCTTTTTCTGGGAAGTTAATTCCACAGATATTTACTTGGGTTTCTTCTTGTTATATAAAATGAGAGATCAAATATAAGTTGCAGAAGGTTGTATTCCTCAACTAGCCCTGCTTCATTTTACATTCTTCACAGCCTTAATAAGGAGGCAAGGACTCTCTCTCTCATGTTTACGGATGTAACCACTTTGACTATAATTGTGAGTTTTGCAGGGTAAGTACTCAATAAACACATTTGCCTGGTAAGTCTAAATCCTAAGCTTTAACCACAAAATAATCTATTAATCCAAATAAGTGCTGAGAACCAAGAATGTTAGTGCAGTCCAGGAAGCTCATTTTTAGTAGTGTCTTAAGGAGTTGTACCAGTCTTGTCTGTTCTTATTGTTTATATTTTAAGGAGGTAGAGAATGTATAGAGACTTTTGGAAATAATAAGAATATTCACAATTTTCAGGTATTCTGTATACATCAAAATTTATTAGAAATTCCATATGCTGTACTAATAATTTGAATTAAATGTACTATATCAACCTTGCAGAGAAGGTGGATGAATTAGAACTGAGTAACAAAGTTACTATTGGAGTTTTCATCCTGGAATCATTTGCTCAGCATCTTAAGTGATTCTGGGTTGACTTACAAAGATCTTTCTTTGTCATATTCTAAATTACTTTTAATCTTTTGAAAATAGATAAAAAAATATTTAGTTACCAAAAATTTAGATGGAGCTAATTAGAATAAATTTTAATATGATAAACAATACAAAATAGTCAAATTGGCATCAACGTGGAGAAAATTGTCATCATTCTGGCAAGATGAAATATAAAAAGGGTGACTAAAAAAAGGAACATGAAGACTAGAAATATTACAAAGTCTATTTGAATTGATACTTTTGAGGAAAAAATACTTAAAAAGGGAAATGGAGTCTCTGTATTAATAAAACTTTTCTGGAAGCTGTTGACAATAGAAGCCGTTGACAATTATCAGAAGGAACTGCGATGTGACCACATCTGCTATACATTTCCAAGTAAGGACAATGCATTTTAGAATAAATGATTGACTAGTTAAAATACATAGAAGAGGCAAATATACTAGGAGGAATTTGAATGGCCCAAGAGCAATGGCTGATAAAATGAGACACAGTGGTACAGAGGTAATTAAGAGGAGATGTTTTCATATTCTAAGCATATTTTTAAAAACATCTATGATATAAAATGATAATTTCATACAGCCTGCAATTCGAGAGGTCAGAACAAGCACCACAGAATACAAGGTTGGCATGAGGGTGAATTCAGTTTAATAAAACAAAGATTGGAACTCTTTATTTATGGGTCCAATAAACCAGCCTTTCAGTAAAGTTTCTTCCCGTCCAAGTCAAAGTGGCTGGAGAAGTCCCTTCTACATCTAGAAACAGGCCAGACTATGGGCACCTGGGTGGCTCAGTTGGTTAAGTGACTGACTCTTGATTTCGGCTCAGGTTGAGATCTCAGCGTTCATAAGTTTGAGCCCTGTGTCTGGCTCTGAGTGGACAGTGCCTACTTGGGATCCTCTCTCTCTCTTCCTCTCTGTGTCCCATCCCCACTTACACACTCTGTCTCTCTCAAAATAAATAAATAAGCATTAAAAAAAAAAAAGAAGTGGACCAAGTTAGAGTCTCCAGGTCTAAGATTGTATTGCCATCTGTCACATATTTGCAATAGGAACAAAGAGGAATGCATAGACAGTAATGTAATGTTCTGTTCCGTGTAACATCATGTTTAGGAATTAGTTCAGTGTAGCAATATGTTCCCTGCAGCTTTAGATGAACAGATTTGAACTTTGAAAGATCAAGTTCCATTCTGAATAGGACCTTTAACTAGGTTATTGCCTGGGAATCTCATTATTTAATTGTGTGTAGGAGTGTGGAGACAGGCTGCTGAGTGGGAATATGCTGCTGCTCAAGAAAAGAGAGCACATAAAAATGTGACAGCTTGTGTAGTTTATCACAGTGTGTGGGTGAGGGTTACCGTACTGGCATGAAAGCTGAAGTGAAATAAAATGATCATTTCCTTCAATTAATAACTGAAATTCTGTGAGGTAATGCTCACTTGAAAGTGAGACATCATTAATTTAGACATAAGGTCAGTAAAAAGTAAGTCTTAATGCTGCATTTGCTGTTGCCTTCGAAAAGCACCACATCAGTTCAAAAGGCAAGAATCTCCTTGTCTAAGTCAGGATGTTTGCAAAGAGTTAACGGACTCTTCTCACTCCGTGTTCCAAATTACTTTTGAAAGTAATATCCATATTGCACCTTGAAGGAAGGCCTAAGCAGTAAACTTTAACGGCTGCCTGAGTTGGCAATCATTTCATAGAGACAAGACACTGCACTGGAAATTGCCCCTATAAATAAGATCCCTTACAGAAAAATTAAAATGGAATTCATATTATTGATGTTCACCAGCAGCCATAAGAAACACAAGGGAACCAGGATGTGGTACTTGTTTCAAATCGCTCTCAGAAGCGCCTGAAGGACGCCCTCAAAGTCAGCTTTGATCAATGGTGATAAGTAGTTTGTCCGGCATTCCGAGTGGGCCGTAATGTATTTGGAAACCTTGAGGAATTTGCCTACCGAATAGAAATGATCCAGACATTAGCTGCCCCACAACAATTTTTTTTCTGCCCTGGCTATGAATTCACAAATACCCAGATTTCCTGCAGATCGACTCTCTCATTCTTTCCTGCTAGTCCTCTACCTTCCCACTCCGGCTCTTATTCGTTTATTTCTGCATTCTAGTTTACTTTCAGGCCTTGAATTCCCCCAAAGATTTCTGAGGTTTGGACTGAAGGAAGAGAGACCTGTACTCCTGATCTCCCTACTAGTTATACAACCCTCTTTGCTGGATGTAGATTTTGATGTGAGACCTGAGATATAAAACCACAATCTCTAGATTGTACTGTGTTCCTGTGAATCATGACTGCTTGTTGTAATGGCCATTATTATAGTATATTAAGTTATTCACACTGAAAGGGAAATAGTCATGTAAGAATGTAAATGTTTAATCTATAAATCCAAGCAAAACAGAGAATATGAAGGGGAGACTCAGAAGGTGAGAACAAGGGCAGGAAAATGACAGCAAGAGTTAGACTGAGAGAGATATAGAAGGAGCAGAAAATAAATTGGAAAGACAAAGCAATTGGAAAAGGTAAGAAAAATAGAAATGCACAAACCTATAAAAAATTGTCTTCTGTGCCAGATATCAAATTTATACGGGGTAAATGTGAACTGAATAATAATAGCAACATAAAAAATAAAACATGTTAATAGAAACTCGTTTGATTATTTCAACAGAACTGAAAAATGGTTCCCTTTTCTACAGTAAATAAGAAGATAATCATTAGACAATGAAAATTGATATGAAATAGAACAAAGGCTACAGATACTAGAGTTCAGCTCAATTCTACCTCTTACCAAGTATTGATCCTCTGAAGAAGGCTCACTATCAGTTCCTTTATCCATGGAAATCTAATTCCAAGGTAAATATATTACTTAAGGCAGGCGCTCCTGGGTCGTTCAGTTGGTTAAGCATCCAACTCTTAATTTCTGCTCAGATCATGATCTCATGGTTCGTGAGTTCGAGCACCGTGTCAGGCTCCCTGCGGACAGTGCAGACCCTGCTTGGGATTCTCTCTCTCTCCCTCTCTCTCTGTCCACCCTTGCTTGCACTCTCTCTCTCTGTCGCTCTCTCTCTCAAAACAAGTAAATAAAATTTTATAACAAAAATAAATTACTTAATGCAATGTCTTCACATAGGATAATATCAATAACAGTTATAATTATTAATAATATGGTATTAATTCCAATATATTATATTTTGTGACTCACTAAAAAAAGCAGAGCCTAGGAGTTAAGACTATAATAGATTACATTTATGGCAGAAATGTAGTCTAATATTGAATTCAGAGATATTAGGTATATTCCTTTTGACAAGGTACATAATTTCTCTAGGATTCAGATACTTCTGTAATGTCGAAGTACATTCAGCTATAAATAAACATCAACAGATTGTATAATATTGAATTGTACGATCAGTTGATTCTAAAACAAGGTAAGCCCGAGATTGTCAGTTATGTGGATAATGTATAAATTACTTTTCTTTTCTAAAAAAAAAAAAACACAAACGAAACCAATGTTAAAACAAATAATGTGTAATACCTAGAATCATAAGCTCACCATGTATAGATTGTTCAAGTATATAAAGGTATGAGCAAAGGCTACACAAGCAACAATATTTCATAACCTAATTATTTCTAGGTACATTCTGTTCCCTAGTTAGATGGATAGAATTGGATACAACACTTTTTAACTGTTCTCATCTGAGTCCACCTGCTTGTGTGAGTGTGTGTACATGTGGTGTGCATATGTTCTCAGCTGTTGACTTACTGGGGCAAGATGTCTTACAAATGAACATATGGTCAACATATTGAGTAAATTATTAAGCAAAACCTGGGCAGTATATGTCAGTAGATCGCATACAAAAGTGGAGCAAAACTGTCTAAGTGTCTTTGTTAGGTCAACATGAGAAGGGCCAGGATAAGTATTAATAGAATAACTGAATAATCGGTAGATTTTTTTTTTACTTTTCTGTTATCAAGAAGCATAGAGTGAAAAAGGCAAAACTAATTGTGTCAGTTCAAGTAGGGAGGTAGAGAAGATAGAGAAGGATGTCCCTCTTCCTTTTCTTGGCAACAATTGCATTTAATGTCCTAGCAATGCCAATCATTTGCGATATTTCTAAAAGAAGTAACTTCCCATAAATCTACTTCTTTCTTCTTTAGAAGTCTATAATTTTTGTTCTTTTAATTATGAGATGACTCTTATTTCTCATACTTAGTCACAGTGTAATGTAGTGTGAAGGATGTAAAATATTTCCTGTTTGGTCACTGTATATCATTAAGAAGTTTTCTCTGAAAGAGCCTTTAGTGTGTTTAATTGTATCAACTTACCCCCAGTTAAAAATCGAATATGACATGGGAGTAATATATTTTTTTCAATGACCAAAACCCCAGAAAGATCATTTCACTATCAAAAAAAACCTGAATAATTATCTGAAGTCCACATCAGCCTGAGGCAGAATTCATATCCTCTAACAGGTCTAATGATAAGGTTGTTCAGACTCCTATCAGATAAACAATATGTATTGATCTGTTTGGGATCGAAAAGACTGAAAGGAAAGTTTAAAACAAAGCTTGACTCTGTGTTTGTGTGAGTGTTTACATATGTGTGTTTACACACACACACACACACACACACACACACACACCTCGTTCTAATGCCATTTGGGTGACACCTCAAATTCTGTATGGTCTTAGGAATTTTGAATTGTAACCAACAATTATGTACCATATCCAACGTCCACCAAAAAATCCATTTCTGTAACAATTCCAAGATGATTTGTGAAATTAGGCTTGGCTCTCGAGTTCAGAATCAATCCTGTGTCCTCACCATTCAAGTCAGACGAGTTTGTGCGTGATGAAGAGCAGTGTGCCAGGTGAGGACAAGTAGAAATGGGCCTTCAGATGGAGCAGTGACACTGTCCACATACCCTTGAAGTGAAGGCGAAAGGCATGTTTCGGAGACTGTGAGAAATTGCATGCGCTTAGATGCAGCATTTCACAAAATATTTCTCTAATAATGTTCACACTGACTATTGATACAAACTATGATTTGAGTAAAAATCATATGGTCAAATACCTTTAGAAAACATTTAGCTCAAAGCATTCAGATTTCTTTACTGAAAAACTTTCCAGAGTTTATGTACCAGTATTTAGCCTGCATTTCCAGAGGAATGTAAAAATCAAAATTTTCCAAACTTATCTAAACAAAATAATGATTTTAAAAGAGCATGCTGATTTTCGATGGTTATACAATTTGTAGAATGGATGGGTAAGAACAAAGAAAATCAGTGGCCGAAGTTTGAAAGCCAAGGCTGGAGACAGGTGTAGTGGTGAGCTTACGAAAGCTCTCGCTTAATATGGTAAGGAATTTGGGTTCTAACCTTTTGACAGTTTTATCATGTAGGAATGAGGTTATCTGCATGTAACAGAAAACCTAACAAAAGATAAAGCAAACATACACATTTTTCTGATGAAACTAGAAGTTCAGAATTATACAAGTTTTTGTATGTATATGCATATATGTGCATATTTATAAATATATTGTCTATGACATATGGTGAATGATATATTTATTATACTTTACATTTTGCATTATTTATTGTACAACACACATTACATGTTATATATTCTACATTATTTATTATTATATACTTAGCCCTTTTAACATTTTGTCTGGTAAATTCTTAGTTAAATCCACATAATACAGGTGACAGTGTTTTCAACTTTCCATTACTATGTAACAGCAACTGAAATGAATTTCTATTTCCTCCATATTATTTTATTAGATCATTGCAGCTCAGAATCAGTAGAAAGAAAACCACATAAGATTATGAATATCAAGAGGTTTAATTCATTGAGGATCCATCTTTGGAGAAGAGTTATGTGATGTCTTCTGGAGGCATTGAGTACTATGCATGCAAGATGGGCAGGGTTGAAACAAATAGTGAGAAACCTTGCTTTTCCATACAACAATATAGAGATCAAAGCAGATAAATTTGAAACACCAAAAGGAAACCTGAAGAGCTTTCAACAAATGTTGCTTGCATCTAGACTTTGGCATGTGAAAGTCGAAAATAGAGCATCGATGAGTTCAGACTGCTACTATAATTTCATCACTATCATATTTTAAATATAAATTGGGAATAGCTATATTTGTTGCATCTATTAAAGATTTAATATACAAATGGCACATTCTAATGATGCTTATAATGGAAAAATAAAGACATTTAACAATATAATTGGTATGTTTCCAGAATATTTCTTAAAGACTATGAAATCTTAAAAACATATATAATATTGAGACTATGTGAGAGGAGACAGCTTTAAAAATCTTCTCTATATAAATGTGCATGGTAGAAATGGACCCACAAACGTATGGGCAACTAATCTTTGACAAAGAAGGAAAGAATATCCAATGGAATAAACACAGTCTCTTCAGCAAGTGGTGCTAGGAAAACTGGACAACGACATGCAGAAGAATGAACCTGGACCACTTTCTTACACCATACACAAAAATAAACTCAAAGTGGATGAAAGACCTCAATGTAAGACAGGAAGCCATCAAAATCATTGAGGAGAAAGCAGGCAAAAACCTCTTTGATCTTTTCTGCAGCATCTTCTTACTCAACACGTCTCTGGAGGCAAGGGAAACAAAAGCAAAATGAACTACTGGGACCTCACCAAAATAAAAAGCTTCTGCACAGCAAAGGAAACAATCAGC